>NC_081223.1:0-162500 GCF_902713425.1 Acipenser ruthenus
GCGTCCCGTGTGAACAGCGATGAATGAATTCATTCAATGCACGCCCCCCCCCGGGTGCACGAGTGTTATGAAGCCGGGCTATCGTTCCCCGAGCTCGGCTGAACACTTGCGGCGGTTAGCCCTGGTCCCGCGTCCCGGGTCTACAGCGATGAATGAATTCATTCAATGCACGCCCCCCCCCCGGGTGCACGAGTGTTATGAAGCCGGGCTATCGTTCCCCGAGCTCGGCTGAACACTTGCGGCGTCCCCCGGGGGACCTGCACGGCGGTTAGCCCTGGTCCCGCGTCCCGTGTGAACAGCGATGAATGAATTCATTCAATGCACGCCCCCCCCCCGGGTGCACGAGTGTTATGGGTCCCGGCTGGAGATCCGCGAGCTCGGGCTGAACACTTGCTCGTCCCCTGCAGTGTTTTTAGAAGAATTCCCGCAGAAATCGGATTTTTTTGAGCAATTCAAATAAGAGTAACAGCATTTGCATCCCCGGTGTCATAAATATTTTCCACCAGTAGATGGCAGCAGCCCCTAGAATTGGAGTCGGCAACCATTCAAATACTTGAAAAAGTACATTTTAATGAGTTTTTAAGCCAATTTTGGCAGGCTCTCAAAGAATCAGCGAATGTGGTAGGGGGCTGAAAATTGCTACAGAGTACCTGTAGGACATGCAGATAAGTGGTGGAAAAGCACAGGTTGCTGGGCCTTTCGGTTCCGACGCTGCCCCTGTCCTTAAATGCCACTTCTAAGTGCACTGCAGGCCCCTTGAAAAAGTACATTTGGAAGGATTTTGAAGCGATGCAAGCAGGTAGAAACACCATTCCAAGGGCTGTAGTATCAGACTAACAGCCTGTAACTGAGCCCAGGGTTTTTAGAGCGATTCCTACAAAATTCAGCTTTTTTCCCATTCAACTAAGGCGACCGCTGCTTTAAGCCTATGGGTCATTTGTAACAATTTTGGCAGGCTCTCAAAGAATCAGCGAATGTGGTAGGTGGCTGAAAATTGCTACAGAGTACCTGTAGGACATGCAGATAAGTGGTGGAAAAGCACAGGTTGCTGGGCCTTTCGGTTCCGACGCTGCCCCTGTCCTTAAATGCCACTTCTAAGTGCACTGCAGGCCCCTTGAAAAAGTACATTTGGAAGGATTTTGAAGCGATGCAAGCAGGTAGAAACACCATTCCAAGGGCTGTAGTATCAGACTAACAGCCTGTAACTGAGCCCAGGGTTTTTAGAGCGATTCCTACAAAATTCAGCTTTTTTCCGTTTCTGTTTTTTACGTTTTCTGGTGAAAACGCCTATACGTTTCAATGGGAATCACATTAAAATTAATATTTCAATAACCCCTGGAGCTACCACCTCATACGAGGTATCGTTGGATAGGTATGATTGCAAGCTACAAAACAACACCGCACTCGAGTTTTTATTCGACTGCTACACTAAATAACGACCTTAAATAGGTTTCGTTTACATTTGGCGAAAAAACGTCCCGTTCAGGTTTTTTTTTTTTTTTTTTTTTTTTAATATTTAAATAACCACAGGTGGTATCAATTGAATCAAGGTATGCCTGTAAAGGTATTACTGCGAGCTACAAAACAAGACCTTTAGCACGGAAACGAGTGTGACCCTAACCCTAACCCTAACCCTAACCCTAACCCTAACCCTAACCCTAACCCTAACCCTAACCCTAACCCTAACCCTAACCCTAACCCTAACCCTAACCCTAACCCTAACCCTAACCCTAACCCTAACCCTAACCCTAACCCTAACCCTAACCCTAACCCTAACCCTAACCCTAACCCTAACCCTAACCCTAACCCTAACCCTAACCCTAACCCTAACCCTAACCCTAACCCTAACCCTAACCCTAACCCTAACCCTAACCCTAACCCTAACCCTAACCCTAACCCTAACCCTAACCCTAACCCTAACCTAACCCTAACCCTAACCCTAACCCTAACCCTAACCCTAACCCTAACCCTAACCCTAACCCTAACCCCTAACCCTAACCCTAACCTAACCCTAACCCTAACCCTAACCCTAACCCTAACCCTAACCCTAACCCTAACCCTAACCCTAACCCTAACCCTAACCCTAACCCTAACCCTAACCCTAACCCTAACCCTAACCCTAACCCTAACCCTAACCCTAACCCTAACCCTAACCCTAACCCTAACCCTAACCCTAACCCTAACCCTAACCCTAACCCTAACCCTAACCCTAACCCTAACCCTAACCCTAACCCTAACCCTAACCCTAACCCTAACCTAACCCTAACCCTAACCCTAACCCTAACCCTAACCCTAACCCTAACCCTAACCCTAACCCTAACCCTAACCCTAACCCTAACCCTAACCCTAACCCTAACCCTAACCCTAACCCTAACCCTAACCCTAACCCTAACCCTAACCCTAACCCTAACCTAACCCTAACCCTAACCCTAACCCTAACCCTAACCCTAACCCTAACCCTAACCCTAACCCTAACCCTAACCCTAACCCTAACCCTAACCCTAACCCTAACCCTAACCCTAACCCTAACCCTAACCCTAACCCTAACCCTAACCCTAACCCTAACCCTAACCCTAACCCTAACCCTAACCCTAACCCTAACCCTAACCCTAACCCTAACCCTAACCCTAACCCTAACCCTAACCCTAACCCTAACCCTAACCCTAACCCTAACCCTAACCCTAACCCTAACCTAACCCTAACCCTAACCCTAACCCTAACCCTAACCCTAACCCTAACCCTAACCCTAACCCTAACCCTAACCCTAACCCTAACCCTAACCCTAACCCTAACCCTAACCCTAACCTAACCCTAACCCTAACCCTAACCCTAACCCTAACCCTAACCCTAACCCTAACCCTAACTACCCTAACCCTAACCCTAACCCTAACCCTAACCCTAACCCTAACCCTAACCCTAACCCTAACCCTAACCCTAACCCTAACCCTAACCCTAACCCTAACCCTAACCCTAACCCTAACCCTAACCCTAACCCTAACCCTAACCCTAACCCTAACCCTAACCCTAACCCTAACCCTAACCCTAACCCTAACCCTAACCCTAACCCTAACCCTAACCCTAACCCTAACCCTAACCCTAACCCTAACCCTAACCCTAACCCTAACCCTAACCCTAACCCTAACCCTAACCCTAACCCTAACCCTAACCCTAACCCTAACCCTAACCCTAACCCTAACCCTAACCCTAACCCTAACCTAACCCTAACCCTAACCCTAACCCTAACCCTAACCCTAACCCTAACCCTAACCCTAACCCTAACCCTAACCCTAACCCTAACCCTAACCCTAACCCTAACCCTAACCCTAACCCTAACCCTAACCCTAACCCTAACCCTAACCCTAACCCTAACCCTAACCCTAACCCTAACCCTAACCCTAACCCTAACCCTAACCCTAACCCTAACCCTAACCCTAACCCTAACCCTAACCCTAACCCTAACCCTAACCCTAACCCTAACCCTAACCCTAACCCTAACCCTAACCCTAACCCTAACCCTAACCCTAACCCTAACCCTAACCCTAACCCTAACCCTAACCCTAACCCTAACCCTAACCCTAAACCCTAACCCTAACCCTAACCCTAACCCTAACCCTAACCCTAACCCTAACCCTAACCCTAACCCTAACCCTAACCCTAACCCTAACCCTAACCCTAACCCTAACCCTAACCCTAACCCTAACCCTGAGTCACACTAGTTTTGATGGGCCACAGATGGAGCTGCGTGCCTGCAACGGAGAGTGGGAGAGCTGGAGAGTGGGAGAGCTGGAGAGTGGGAGAGCTTGGGAGTGGAACGGCACTTGCATCCCAGTCGGATGCTGGGCTTTGGGACGCTCCATCCTTTTCACCGGCCATGGATGCGGCCAGGGCAGGGGGATGGATGCCTGGGACACAAGCCCAGTGCGGGGAGCTGCACGGCGGTTCGCCGGTGCCCCGCGTCCCGGGTGAACAGCGATTAATGAATTAATTAAATGCACGTCCCCCCCGGGTGCACGAGTGTTCTGAGGCCGGGTTGCAGTTCCGCGAGCTCGGGCGTGGGACGGCACTTGCATCCCAGTCGGATGCTGGGCTTTGGGACGCTCCATCCTTTTCACCGGCCATGGATGCGGCCAGGGCAGGGGGATGGATGCCTGGGACACAAGCCCAGTGCGGGGAGCTGCACGGCGGTTCGCCGGTGCCCCGCGTCCCAGGTGAACAGCGATTAATGAATTAATTAAATGCACGTCCCCCCCGGGTGCACGAGTGTTCTGAGGCCGGGTTGCAGTTCCGCGAGCTCGGGCGTGGGACGGCACTTGCATCCCAGTCGGATGCTGGGCTTTGGGACGCTCCATCCTTTTCACCGGCCATGGATGCGGCCAGGGCAGGGGGATGGATGCCTGGGACACAAGCCCAGTGCGGGGACCTGCACTGCGGTTAGCCCTGGTCCCGCGTCCCGTGTGAACAGCGATGAATGAATTCATTCAATGCACGCCCCCCCCCCGGGTGCACGAGTGTTATGAAGCCGGGCTATCGTTCCCCGAGCTCGGCTGAACACTTGCGGCGTCCCCCGGGGGACCTGCACGGCGGTTAGCCCTGGTCCCGCGTCCCGTGTGAACAGCGATGAATGAATTCATTCAATGCACGCCCCCCCCCGGGTGCACGAGTGTTATGGGTCCCGGCTATCGTTCCCCGAGCTCGGCTGAACACTTGCGGCGTCCCCCGGGGGACCTGCACGGCGGTTAGCCCTGGTCCCGCGTCCCGTGTGAACAGCGATGAATGAATTCATTCAATGCACTTTCCCCCCCGGGTGCACGAGTGTTATGGGTCCCGGCTATCGTTCCCCGAGCTCGGCTGAACACTTGCGGCGTCCCCCGGGGGACCTGCACGGCGGTTAGCCCTGGTCCCGCGTCCCGTGTGAACAGCGATGAATGAATTCATTCAATGCACTTTCCCCCCCGGGTGCACGAGTGTTATGAAGCCGGGCTATCGTTCCCCGAGCTCGGCTGAACACTTGCGGCGGTTAGCCCTGGTCCCGCGTCCCGTGTGAACAGCGATGAATGAATTCATTCAATGCACGCCCCCCCCCCGGGTGCACGAGTGTTATGGGTCCCGGCTATCGTTCCCCGAGCTCGGCTGAACACTTGCGGCGTCCCCCGGGGGACCTGCACGGCGGTTAGCCCTGGTCCCGCGTCCCGTGTGAACAGCGATGAATGAATTCATTCAATGCACGCCCCCCCCCCGGGTGCACGAGTGTTATGGGTCCCGGCTGGAGATCCGCGAGCTCGGCTGAACACCTGCGCAAGCGCCGCTGCGGAGACCCGTTAGAAGCAGCCCCGAAGGCCAGCGAAAATAGCCGAGAGTTAAGCCCCTCCCCGCCGTGGCTTCGTCAGCCACTCGCCGCTTCAAGAGGGACGGGCCTCTGGTCATGTCATGTCATAAATCACATGACCAGAGGCCCGCCCAACCTGACGTTGCGGAAGTTTGCCGAAGACACAGCGGGGAGAGGCTTAACTCTCGGCTATTTTCGGACTCGGCGAGAAGGCAGCAGGACGCTCTATTCACGGCTAACTCCCCGCGGTCCCCTCTGACCGATCGGAGCCGGTTTAGCGCTCCAGGCAGTCGGATACTTTAGCGCCTCAGCAGCGGGGGCGACGACCTCTAACATTCCCCGGGGAGCTGCCCGAGTGTAAGGCCGGGACCCCCGTCTGCTGGGGGAAAAAAATACCTGCACGTCCCCCCCGTGTGCACGGGTGTTATGAGCTCGGGCTGAACACTTGCTCGTCCCCCCCGCCCCCGGGGAGCTGCACGGCGGAACAGCGATGAATGAATTCATTAAATGCACTTTCCCCCCGGGTGCACGAGTGTTATGGGTCCCGGCTGGAGATCCGCGAGCTCGGCTGAACACTTGCGGCGGTTAGCCCTGGTCCCGCGTCCCGTGTGAACAGCGATGAATGAATTCATTCAATGCACTTTCCCCCCCGGGTGCACGAGTGTTATGAAGCCGGGCTATCGTTCCCCGAGCTCGGCTGAACACTTGCGGCGGTTAGCCCTGGTCCCGCGTCCCGTGTGAACAGCGATGAATGAATTCATTCAATGCACGCCCCCCCCCGGGTGCACGAGTGTTATGGGTCCCGGCTATCGTTCCCCGAGCTCGGCTGAACACTTGCGGCGTCCCCCGGGGGACCTGCACGGCGGTTAGCCCTGGTCCCGCGTCCCGTGTGAACAGCGATGAATGAATTCATTCAATGCACGCCCCCCCCCCGGGTGCACGAGTGTTATGAAGCCGGGCTATCGTTCCCCGAGCTCGGCTGAACACTTGCGGCGTCCCCCGGGGGACCTGCACGGCGGTTAGCCCTGGTCCCGCGTCCCGTGTGAACAGCGATGAATGAATTCATTCAATGCACGCCCCCCCCCGGGTGCACGAGTGTTATGGGTCCCGGCTGGAGATCCGCGAGCTCGGGCTGAACACTTGCTCGTCCCCTGCAGTGTTTTTAGAAGAATTCCCGCAGAAATCGGATTTTTTTGAGCAATTCAAATAAGAGTAACAGCATTTGCATCCCCGGTGTCATAAATATTTTCCACCAGTAGATGGCAGCAGCCCCTAGAATTGGAGTCGGCAACCATTCAAATACTTGAAAAAGTACATTTTAATGAGTTTTTAAGCCAATTTTGGCAGGCTCTCAAAGAATCAGCGAATGTGGTAGGGGGCTGAAAATTGCTACAGAGTACCTGTAGGACATGCAGATAAGTGGTGGAAAAGCACAGGTTGCTGGGCCTTTCGGTTCCGACGCTGCCCCTGTCCTTAAATGCCACTTCTAAGTGCACTGCAGGCCCCTTGAAAAAGTACATTTGGAAGGATTTTGAAGCGATGCAAGCAGGTAGAAACACCATTCCAAGGGCTGTAGTATCAGACTAACAGCCTGTAACTGAGCCCAGGGTTTTTAGAGCGATTCCTACAAAATTCAGCTTTTTTCCCATTCAACTAAGGCGACCGCTGCTTTAAGCCTATGGGTCATTTGTAACAATTTTGGCAGGCTCTCAAAGAATCAGCGAATGTGGTAGGGGGCTGAAAATTGCTACAGAGTACCTGTAGGACATGCAGATAAGTGGTGGAAAAGCACAGGTTGCTGGGCCTTTCGGTTCCGACGCTGCCCCTGTCCTTAAATGCCACTTCTAAGTGCACTGCAGGCCCCTTGAAAAAGTACATTTGGAAGGATTTTGAAGCGATGCAAGCAGGTAGAAACACCATTCCAAGGGCTGTAGTATCAGACTAACAGCCTGTAACTGAGCCCAGGGTTTTTAGAGCGATTCCTACAAAATTCAGCTTTTTTCCGTTTCTGTTTTTTACGTTTTCTGGTGAAAACGCCTATACGTTTCAATGGGAATCACATTAAAATTAATATTTCAATAACCCCTGGAGCTACCACCTCATACGAGGTATCGTTGGATAGGTATGATTGCAAGCTACAAAACAACACCGCACTCGAGTTTTTATTCGACTGCTACACTAAATAACGACCTTAAATAGGTTTCGTTTACATTTGGCGAAAAAACGTCCCGTTCAGGTTTTTTTTTTTTTTTTTTTTTTTTTAATATTTAAATAACCACAGGTGGTATCAATTGAATCAAGGTATGCCTGTAAAGGTATTACTGCGAGCTACAAAACAAGACCTTTAGCACGGAAACGAGTGTGACCCTAACCCTAACCCTGAGTCACACTAGTTTTGATGGGCCACAGATGGAGCTGCGTGCCTGCAACGGAGAGTGGGAGAGCTGGAGAGTGGGAGAGCTGGAGAGTGGGAGAGCTTGGGAGTGGAACGGCACTTGCATCCCAGTCGGATGCTGGGCTTTGGGACGCTCCATCCTTTTCACCGGCCATGGATGCGGCCAGGGCAGGGGGATGGATGCCTGGGACACAAGCCCAGTGCGGGGAGCTGCACGGCGGTTCGCCGGTGCCCCGCGTCCCGGGTGAACAGCGATTAATGAATTAATTAAATGCACGTCCCCCCCGGGTGCACGAGTGTTCTGAGGCCGGGTTGCAGTTCCGCGAGCTCGGGCGTGGGACGGCACTTGCATCCCAGTCGGATGCTGGGCTTTGGGACGCTCCATCCTTTTCACCGGCCATGGATGCGGCCAGGGCAGGGGGATGGATGCCTGGGACACAAGCCCAGTGCGGGGAGCTGCACGGCGGTTCGCCGGTGCCCCGCGTCCCAGGTGAACAGCGATTAATGAATTAATTAAATGCACGTCCCCCCCGGGTGCACGAGTGTTCTGAGGCCGGGTTGCAGTTCCGCGAGCTCGGGCGTGGGACGGCACTTGCATCCCAGTCGGATGCTGGGCTTTGGGACGCTCCATCCTTTTCACCGGCCATGGATGCGGCCAGGGCAGGGGGATGGATGCCTGGGACACAAGCCCAGTGCGGGGACCTGCACTGCGGTTAGCCCTGGTCCCGCGTCCCGTGTGAACAGCGATGAATGAATTCATTCAATGCACGCCCCCCCCCCGGGTGCACGAGTGTTATGAAGCCGGGCTATCGTTCCCCGAGCTCGGCTGAACACTTGCGGCGTCCCCCGGGGGACCTGCACGGCGGTTAGCCCTGGTCCCGCGTCCCGTGTGAACAGCGATGAATGAATTCATTCAATGCACGCCCCCCCCCGGGTGCACGAGTGTTATGGGTCCCGGCTATCGTTCCCCGAGCTCGGCTGAACACTTGCGGCGTCCCCCGGGGGACCTGCACGGCGGTTAGCCCTGGTCCCGCGTCCCGTGTGAACAGCGATGAATGAATTCATTCAATGCACTTTCCCCCCCGGGTGCACGAGTGTTATGGGTCCCGGCTATCGTTCCCCGAGCTCGGCTGAACACTTGCGGCGTCCCCCGGGGGACCTGCACGGCGGTTAGCCCTGGTCCCGCGTCCCGTGTGAACAGCGATGAATGAATTCATTCAATGCACTTTCCCCCCCGGGTGCACGAGTGTTATGAAGCCGGGCTATCGTTCCCCGAGCTCGGCTGAACACTTGCGGCGGTTAGCCCTGGTCCCGCGTCCCGTGTGAACAGCGATGAATGAATTCATTCAATGCACGCCCCCCCCCCGGGTGCACGAGTGTTATGGGTCCCGGCTATCGTTCCCCGAGCTCGGCTGAACACTTGCGGCGTCCCCCGGGGGACCTGCACGGCGGTTAGCCCTGGTCCCGCGTCCCGTGTGAACAGCGATGAATGAATTCATTCAATGCACGCCCCCCCCCCGGGTGCACGAGTGTTATGGGTCCCGGCTGGAGATCCGCGAGCTCGGCTGAACACCTGCGCAAGCGCCGCTGCGGAGACCCGTTAGAAGCAGCCCCGAAGGCCAGCGAAAATAGCCGAGAGTTAAGCCCCTCCCCGCCGTGGCTTCGTCAGCCACTCGCCGCTTCAAGAGGGACGGGCCTCTGGTCATGTCATGTCATAAATCACATGACCAGAGGCCCGCCCAACCTGACGTTGCGGAAGTTTGCCGAAGACACAGCGGGGAGAGGCTTAACTCTCGGCTATTTTCGGACTCGGCGAGAAGGCAGCAGGACGCTCTATTCACGGCTAACTCCCCGCGGTCCCCTCTGACCGATCGGAGCCGGTTTAGCGCTCCAGGCAGTCGGATACTTTAGCGCCTCAGCAGCGGGGGCGACGACCTCTAACATTCCCCGGGGAGCTGCCCGAGTGTAAGGCCGGGACCCCCGTCTGCTGGGGGAAAAAAATACCTGCACGTCCCCCCCGTGTGCACGGGTGTTATGAGCTCGGGCTGAACACTTGCTCGTCCCCCCCGCCCCCGGGGAGCTGCACGGCGGAACAGCGATGAATGAATTCATTAAATGCACTTTCCCCCCGGGTGCACGAGTGTTATGGGTCCCGGCTGGAGATCCGCGAGCTCGGCTGAACACTTGCGGCGGTTAGCCCTGGTCCCGCGTCCCGTGTGAACAGCGATGAATGAATTCATTCAATGCACTTTCCCCCCCGGGTGCACGAGTGTTATGAAGCCGGGCTATCGTTCCCCGAGCTCGGCTGAACACTTGCGGCGGTTAGCCCTGGTCCCGCGTCCCGTGTGAACAGCGATGAATGAATTCATTCAATGCACGCCCCCCCCCGGGTGCACGAGTGTTATGGGTCCCGGCTATCGTTCCCCGAGCTCGGCTGAACACTTGCGGCGTCCCCCGGGGGACCTGCACGGCGGTTAGCCCTGGTCCCGCGTCCCGTGTGAACAGCGATGAATGAATTCATTCAATGCACGCCCCCCCCCCGGGTGCACGAGTGTTATGAAGCCGGGCTATCGTTCCCCGAGCTCGGCTGAACACTTGCGGCGTCCCCCGGGGGACCTGCACGGCGGTTAGCCCTGGTCCCGCGTCCCGTGTGAACAGCGATGAATGAATTCATTCAATGCACGCCCCCCCCCGGGTGCACGAGTGTTATGGGTCCCGGCTGGAGATCCGCGAGCTCGGGCTGAACACTTGCTCGTCCCCTGCAGTGTTTTTAGAAGAATTCCCGCAGAAATCGGATTTTTTTGAGCAATTCAAATAAGAGTAACAGCATTTGCATCCCCGGTGTCATAAATATTTTCCACCAGTAGATGGCAGCAGCCCCTAGAATTGGAGTCGGCAACCATTCAAATACTTGAAAAAGTACATTTTAATGAGTTTTTAAGCCAATTTTGGCAGGCTCTCAAAGAATCAGCGAATGTGGTAGGGGGCTGAAAATTGCTACAGAGTACCTGTAGGACATGCAGATAAGTGGTGGAAAAGCACAGGTTGCTGGGCCTTTCGGTTCCGACGCTGCCCCTGTCCTTAAATGCCACTTCTAAGTGCACTGCAGGCCCCTTGAAAAAGTACATTTGGAAGGATTTTGAAGCGATGCAAGCAGGTAGAAACACCATTCCAAGGGCTGTAGTATCAGACTAACAGCCTGTAACTGAGCCCAGGGTTTTTAGAGCGATTCCTACAAAATTCAGCTTTTTTCCCATTCAACTAAGGCGACCGCTGCTTTAAGCCTATGGGTCATTTGTAACAATTTTGGCAGGCTCTCAAAGAATCAGCGAATGTGGTAGGGGGCTGAAAATTGCTACAGAGTACCTGTAGGACATGCAGATAAGTGGTGGAAAAGCACAGGTTGCTGGGCCTTTCGGTTCCGACGCTGCCCCTGTCCTTAAATGCCACTTCTAAGTGCACTGCAGGCCCCTTGAAAAAGTACATTTGGAAGGATTTTGAAGCGATGCAAGCAGGTAGAAACACCATTCCAAGGGCTGTAGTATCAGACTAACAGCCTGTAACTGAGCCCAGGGTTTTTAGAGCGATTCCTACAAAATTCAGCTTTTTTCCGTTTCTGTTTTTTACGTTTTCTGGTGAAAACGCCTATACGTTTCAATGGGAATCACATTAAAATTAATATTTCAATAACCCCTGGAGCTACCACCTCATACGAGGTATCGTTGGATAGGTATGATTGCAAGCTACAAAACAACACCGCACTCGAGTTTTTATTCGACTGCTACACTAAATAACGACCTTAAATAGGTTTCGTTTACATTTGGCGAAAAAACGTCCCGTTCAGGTTTTTTTTTTTTTTTTTTTTTTTTTAATATTTAAATAACCACAGGTGGTATCAATTGAATCAAGGTATGCCTGTAAAGTTATTACTGCGAGCTACAAAACAAGACCTTTAGCACGGAAACGAGTGTGACCCTAACCCTAACCCTGAGTCACACTAGTTTTGATGGGCCACAGATGGAGCTGCGTGCCTGCAACGGAGAGTGGGAGAGCTGGAGAGTGGGAGAGCTGGAGAGTGGGAGAGCTTGGGAGTGGAACGGCACTTGCATCCCAGTCGGATGCTGGGCTTTGGGACGCTCCATCCTTTTCACCGGCCATGGATGCGGCCAGGGCAGGGGGATGGATGCCTGGGACACAAGCCCAGTGCGGGGAGCTGCACGGCGGTTCGCCGGTGCCCCGCGTCCCGGGTGAACAGCGATTAATGAATTAATTAAATGCACGTCCCCCCCGGGTGCACGAGTGTTCTGAGGCCGGGTTGCAGTTCCGCGAGCTCGGGCGTGGGACGGCACTTGCATCCCAGTCGGATGCTGGGCTTTGGGACGCTCCATCCTTTTCACCGGCCATGGATGCGGCCAGGGCAGGGGGATGGATGCCTGGGACACAAGCCCAGTGCGGGGAGCTGCACGGCGGTTCGCCGGTGCCCCGCGTCCCAGGTGAACAGCGATTAATGAATTAATTAAATGCACGTCCCCCCCGGGTGCACGAGTGTTCTGAGGCCGGGTTGCAGTTCCGCGAGCTCGGGCGTGGGACGGCACTTGCATCCCAGTCGGATGCTGGGCTTTGGGACGCTCCATCCTTTTCACCGGCCATGGATGCGGCCAGGGCAGGGGGATGGATGCCTGGGACACAAGCCCAGTGCGGGGACCTGCACTGCGGTTAGCCCTGGTCCCGCGTCCCGTGTGAACAGCGATGAATGAATTCATTCAATGCACGCCCCCCCCCCGGGTGCACGAGTGTTATGAAGCCGGGCTATCGTTCCCCGAGCTCGGCTGAACACTTGCGGCGTCCCCCGGGGGACCTGCACGGCGGTTAGCCCTGGTCCCGCGTCCCGTGTGAACAGCGATGAATGAATTCATTCAATGCACGCCCCCCCCCGGGTGCACGAGTGTTATGGGTCCCGGCTATCGTTCCCCGAGCTCGGCTGAACACTTGCGGCGTCCCCCGGGGGACCTGCACGGCGGTTAGCCCTGGTCCCGCGTCCCGTGTGAACAGCGATGAATGAATTCATTCAATGCACTTTCCCCCCCGGGTGCACGAGTGTTATGGGTCCCGGCTATCGTTCCCCGAGCTTGGCTGAACACTTGCGGCGTCCCCCGGGGGACCTGCACGGCGGTTAGCCCTGGTCCCGCGTCCCGTGTGAACAGCGATGAATGAATTCATTCAATGCACTTTCCCCCCCGGGTGCACGAGTGTTATGAAGCCGGGCTATCGTTCCCCGAGCTCGGCTGAACACTTGCGGCGGTTAGCCCTGGTCCCGCGTCCCGTGTGAACAGCGATGAATGAATTCATTCAATGCACGCCCCCCCCCCGGGTGCACGAGTGTTATGGGTCCCGGCTATCGTTCCCCGAGCTCGGCTGAACACTTGCGGCGTCCCCCGGGGGACCTGCACGGCGGTTAGCCCTGGTCCCGCGTCCCGTGTGAACAGCGATGAATGAATTCATTCAATGCACGCCCCCCCCCCGGGTGCACGAGTGTTATGGGTCCCGGCTGGAGATCCGCGAGCTCGGCTGAACACCTGCGCAAGCGCCGCTGCGGAGACCCGTTAGAAGCAGCCCCGAAGGCCAGCGAAAATAGCCGAGAGTTAAGCCCCTCCCCGCCGTGGCTTCGTCAGCCACTCGCCGCTTCAAGAGGGACGGGCCTCTGGTCATGTCATGTCATAAATCACATGACCAGAGGCCCGCCCAACCTGACGTTGCGGAAGTTTGCCGAAGACACAGCGGGGAGAGGCTTAATTCTCGGCTATTTTCGGACTCGGCGAGAAGGCAGCAGGACGCTCTATTCACGGCTAACTCCCCGCGGTCCCCTCTGACCGATCGGAGCCGGTTTAGCGCTCCAGGCAGTCGGATACTTTAGCGCCTCAGCAGCGGGGGCGACGACCTCTAACATTCCCCGGGGAGCTGCCCGAGTGTAAGGCCGGGACCCCCGTCTGCTGGGGGAAAAAAATACCTGCACGTCCCCCCCGTGTGCACGGGTGTTATGAGCTCGGGCTGAACACTTGCTCGTCCCCCCCGCCCCCGGGGAGCTGCACGGCGGAACAGCGATGAATGAATTCATTAAATGCACTTTCCCCCCGGGTGCACGAGTGTTATGGGTCCCGGCTGGAGATCCGCGAGCTCGGCTGAACACTTGCGGCGGTTAGCCCTGGTCCCGCGTCCCGTGTGAACAGCGATGAATGAATTCATTCAATGCACTTTCCCCCCCGGGTGCACGAGTGTTATGAAGCCGGGCTATCGTTCCCCGAGCTCGGCTGAACACTTGCGGCGGTTAGCCCTGGTCCCGCGTCCCGTGTGAACAGCGATGAATGAATTCATTCAATGCACGCCCCCCCCCCGGGTGCACGAGTGTTATGGGTCCCGGCTATCGTTCCCCGAGCTCGGCTGAACACTTGCGGCGTCCCCCGGGGGACCTGCACGGCGGTTAGCCCTGGTCCCGCGTCCCGTGTGAACAGCGATGAATGAATTCATTCAATGCACGCCCCCCCCCCCGGGTGCACGAGTGTTATGGGTCCCGGCTGGAGATCCGCGAGCTCGGCTGAACACCTGCGCAAGCGCCGCTGCGGAGACCCGTTAGAAGCAGCCCCGAAGGCCAGCGAAAATAGCCGAGAGTTAAGCCCCTCCCCGCCGTGGCTTCGTCAGCCACTCGCCGCTTCAAGAGGGACGGGCCTCTGGTCATGTCATGTCATAAATCACATGACCAGAGGCCCGCCCAACCTGACGTTGCGGAAGTTTGCCGAAGACACAGCGGGGAGAGGCTTAACTCTCGGCTATTTTCGGACTCGGCGAGAAGGCAGCAGGACGCTCTATTCACGGCTAACTCCCCGCGGTCCCCTCTGACCGATCGGAGCCGGTTTAGCGCTCCAGGCAGTCGGATACTTTAGCGCCTCAGCAGCGGGGGCGACGACCTCTAACATTCCCCGGGGAGCTGCCCGAGTGTAAGGCCGGGACCCCCGTCTGCTGGGGGAAAAAAATACCTGCACGTCCCCCCCGTGTGCACGGGTGTTATGAGCTCGGGCTGAACACTTGCTCGTCCCCCCCGCCCCCGGGGAGCTGCACGGCGGAACAGCGATGAATGAATTCATTAAATGCACTTTCCCCCCGGGTGCACGAGTGTTATGGGTCCCGGCTGGAGATCCGCGAGCTCGGCTGAACACTTGCGGCGGTTAGCCCTGGTCCCGCGTCCCGTGTGAACAGCGATGAATGAATTCATTCAATGCACTTTCCCCCCCGGGTGCACGAGTGTTATGAAGCCGGGCTATCGTTCCCCGAGCTCGGCTGAACACTTGCGGCGGTTAGCCCTGGTCCCGCGTCCCGTGTGAACAGCGATGAATGAATTCATTCAATGCACGCCCCCCCCCGGGTGCACGAGTGTTATGGGTCCCGGCTATCGTTCCCCGAGCTCGGCTGAACACTTGCGGCGTCCCCCGGGGGACCTGCACGGCGGTTAGCCCTGGTCCCGCGTCCCGTGTGAACAGCGATGAATGAATTCATTCAATGCACGCCCCCCCCCCGGGTGCACGAGTGTTATGAAGCCGGGCTATCGTTCCCCGAGCTCGGCTGAACACTTGCGGCGTCCCCCGGGGGACCTGCACGGCGGTTAGCCCTGGTCCCGCGTCCCGTGTGAACAGCGATGAATGAATTCATTCAATGCACGCCCCCCCCCGGGTGCACGAGTGTTATGGGTCCCGGCTGGAGATCCGCGAGCTCGGGCTGAACACTTGCTCGTCCCCTGCAGTGTTTTTAGAAGAATTCCCGCAGAAATCGGATTTTTTTGAGCAATTCAAATAAGAGTAACAGCATTTGCATCCCCGGTGTCATAAATATTTTCCACCAGTAGATGGCAGCAGCCCCTAGAATTGGAGTCGGCAACCATTCAAATACTTGAAAAAGTACATTTTAATGAGTTTTTAAGCCAATTTTGGCAGGCTCTCAAAGAATCAGCGAATGTGGTAGGGGGCTGAAAATTGCTACAGAGTACCTGTAGGACATGCAGATAAGTGGTGGAAAAGCACAGGTTGCTGGGCCTTTCGGTTCCGACGCTGCCCCTGTCCTTAAATGCCACTTCTAAGTGCACTGCAGGCCCCTTGAAAAAGTACATTTGGAAGGATTTTGAAGCGATGCAAGCAGGTAGAAACACCATTCCAAGGGCTGTAGTATCAGACTAACAGCCTGTAACTGAGCCCAGGGTTTTTAGAGCGATTCCTACAAAATTCAGCTTTTTTCCGTTTCTGTTTTTTACGTTTTCTGGTGAAAACGCCTATACGTTTCAATGGGAATCACATTAAAATTAATATTTCAATAACCCCTGGAGCTACCACCTCATACGAGGTATCGTTGGATAGGTATGATTGCAAGCTACAAAACAACACCGCACTCGAGTTTTTATTCGACTGCTACACTAAATAACGACCTTAAATAGGTTTCGTTTACATTTGGCGAAAAAACGTCCCGTTCAGGTTTTTTTTTTTTTTTTTTTTTTTTTTAATATTTAAATAACCACAGGTGGTATCAATTGAATCAAGGTATGCCTGTAAAGGTATTACTGCGAGCTACAAAACAAGACCTTTAGCACGGAAACGAGTGTGACCCTAACCCTAACCCTGAGTCACACTAGTTTTGATGGGCCACAGATGGAGCTGCGTGCCTGCAACGGAGAGTGGGAGAGCTGGAGAGTGGGAGAGCTGGAGAGTGGGAGAGCTTGGGAGTGGAACGGCACTTGCATCCCAGTCGGATGCTGGGCTTTGGGACGCTCCATCCTTTTCACCGGCCATGGATGCGGCCAGGGCAGGGGGATGGATGCCTGGGACACAAGCCCAGTGCGGGGAGCTGCACGGCGGTTCGCCGGTGCCCCGCGTCCCGGGTGAACAGCGATTAATGAATTAATTAAATGCACGTCCCCCCCGGGTGCACGAGTGTTCTGAGGCCGGGTTGCAGTTCCGCGAGCTCGGGCGTGGGACGGCACTTGCATCCCAGTCGGATGCTGGGCTTTGGGACGCTCCATCCTTTTCACCGGCCATGGATGCGGCCAGGGCAGGGGGATGGATGCCTGGGACACAAGCCCAGTGCGGGGAGCTGCACGGCGGTTCGCCGGTGCCCCGCGTCCCAGGTGAACAGCGATTAATGAATTAATTAAATGCACGTCCCCCCCGGGTGCACGAGTGTTCTGAGGCCGGGTTGCAGTTCCGCGAGCTCGGGCGTGGGACGGCACTTGCATCCCAGTCGGATGCTGGGCTTTGGGACGCTCCATCCTTTTCACCGGCCATGGATGCGGCCAGGGCAGGGGGATGGATGCCTGGGACACAAGCCCAGTGCGGGGACCTGCACTGCGGTTAGCCCTGGTCCCGCGTCCCGTGTGAACAGCGATGAATGAATTCATTCAATGCACGCCCCCCCCCCGGGTGCACGAGTGTTATGAAGCCGGGCTATCGTTCCCCGAGCTCGGCTGAACACTTGCGGCGTCCCCCGGGGGACCTGCACGGCGGTTAGCCCTGGTCCCGCGTCCCGTGTGAACAGCGATGAATGAATTCATTCAATGCACGCCCCCCCCCGGGTGCACGAGTGTTATGGGTCCCGGCTATCGTTCCCCGAGCTCGGCTGAACACTTGCGGCGTCCCCCGGGGGACCTGCACGGCGGTTAGCCCTGGTCCCGCGTCCCGTGTGAACAGCGATGAATGAATTCATTCAATGCACTTTCCCCCCCGGGTGCACGAGTGTTATGGGTCCCGGCTATCGTTCCCCGAGCTTGGCTGAACACTTGCGGCGTCCCCCGGGGGACCTGCACGGCGGTTAGCCCTGGTCCCGCGTCCCGTGTGAACAGCGATGAATGAATTCATTCAATGCACTTTCCCCCCCGGGTGCACGAGTGTTATGAAGCCGGGCTATCGTTCCCCGAGCTCGGCTGAACACTTGCGGCGGTTAGCCCTGGTCCCGCGTCCCGTGTGAACAGCGATGAATGAATTCATTCAATGCACGCCCCCCCCCCCGGGTGCACGAGTGTTATGGGTCCCGGCTATCGTTCCCCGAGCTCGGCTGAACACTTGCGGCGTCCCCCGGGGGACCTGCACGGCGGTTAGCCCTGGTCCCGCGTCCCGTGTGAACAGCGATGAATGAATTCATTCAATGCACGCCCCCCCCCCGGGTGCACGAGTGTTATGGGTCCCGGCTGGAGATCCGCGAGCTCGGCTGAACACCTGCGCAAGCGCCGCTGCGGAGACCCGTTAGAAGCAGCCCCGAAGGCCAGCGAAAATAGCCGAGAGTTAAGCCCCTCCCCGCCGTGGCTTCGTCAGCCACTCGCCGCTTCAAGAGGGACGGGCCTCTGGTCATGTCATGTCATAAATCACATGACCAGAGGCCCGCCCAACCTGACGTTGCGGAAGTTTGCCGAAGACACAGCGGGGAGAGGCTTAATTCTCGGCTATTTTCGGACTCGGCGAGAAGGCAGCAGGACGCTCTATTCACGGCTAACTCCCCGCGGTCCCCTCTGACCGATCGGAGCCGGTTTAGCGCTCCAGGCAGTCGGATACTTTAGCGCCTCAGCAGCGGGGGCGACGACCTCTAACATTCCCCGGGGAGCTGCCCGAGTGTAAGGCCGGGACCCCCGTCTGCTGGGGGAAAAAAATACCTGCACGTCCCCCCCGTGTGCACGGGTGTTATGAGCTCGGGCTGAACACTTGCTCGTCCCCCCCGCCCCCGGGGAGCTGCACGGCGGAACAGCGATGAATGAATTCATTAAATGCACTTTCCCCCCGGGTGCACGAGTGTTATGGGTCCCGGCTGGAGATCCGCGAGCTCGGCTGAACACTTGCGGCGGTTAGCCCTGGTCCCGCGTCCCGTGTGAACAGCGATGAATGAATTCATTCAATGCACTTTCCCCCCCGGGTGCACGAGTGTTATGAAGCCGGGCTATCGTTCCCCGAGCTCGGCTGAACACTTGCGGCGGTTAGCCCTGGTCCCGCGTCCCGTGTGAACAGCGATGAATGAATTCATTCAATGCACGCCCCCCCCCGGGTGCACGAGTGTTATGGGTCCCGGCTATCGTTCCCCGAGCTCGGCTGAACACTTGCGGCGTCCCCCGGGGGACCTGCACGGCGGTTAGCCCTGGTCCCGCGTCCCGTGTGAACAGCGATGAATGAATTCATTCAATGCACGCCCCCCCCCCCGGGTGCACGAGTGTTATGGGTCCCGGCTGGAGATCCGCGAGCTCGGCTGAACACCTGCGCAAGCGCCGCTGCGGAGACCCGTTAGAAGCAGCCCCGAAGGCCAGCGAAAATAGCCGAGAGTTAAGCCCCTCCCCGCCGTGGCTTCGTCAGCCACTCGCCGCTTCAAGAGGGACGGGCCTCTGGTCATGTCATGTCATAAATCACATGACCAGAGGCCCGCCCAACCTGACGTTGCGGAAGTTTGCCGAAGACACAGCGGGGAGAGGCTTAACTCTCGGCTATTTTCGGACTCGGCGAGAAGGCAGCAGGACGCTCTATTCACGGCTAACTCCCCGCGGTCCCCTCTGACCGATCGGAGCCGGTTTAGCGCTCCAGGCAGTCGGATACTTTAGCGCCTCAGCAGCGGGGGCGACGACCTCTAACATTCCCCGGGGAGCTGCCCGAGTGTAAGGCCGGGACCCCCGTCTGCTGGGGGAAAAAAATACCTGCACGTCCCCCCCGTGTGCACGGGTGTTATGAGCTCGGGCTGAACACTTGCTCGTCCCCCCCGCCCCCGGGGAGCTGCACGGCGGAACAGCGATGAATGAATTCATTAAATGCACTTTCCCCCCGGGTGCACGAGTGTTATGGGTCCCGGCTGGAGATCCGCGAGCTCGGCTGAACACTTGCGGCGGTTAGCCCTGGTCCCGCGTCCCGTGTGAACAGCGATGAATGAATTCATTCAATGCACTTTCCCCCCCGGGTGCACGAGTGTTATGAAGCCGGGCTATCGTTCCCCGAGCTCGGCTGAACACTTGCGGCGGTTAGCCCTGGTCCCGCGTCCCGTGTGAACAGCGATGAATGAATTCATTCAATGCACGCCCCCCCCCGGGTGCACGAGTGTTATGGGTCCCGGCTATCGTTCCCCGAGCTCGGCTGAACACTTGCGGCGTCCCCCGGGGGACCTGCACGGCGGTTAGCCCTGGTCCCGCGTCCCGTGTGAACAGCGATGAATGAATTCATTCAATGCACGCCCCCCCCCCGGGTGCACGAGTGTTATGAAGCCGGGCTATCGTTCCCCGAGCTCGGCTGAACACTTGCGGCGTCCCCCGGGGGACCTGCACGGCGGTTAGCCCTGGTCCCGCGTCCCGTGTGAACAGCGATGAATGAATTCATTCAATGCACGCCCCCCCCCGGGTGCACGAGTGTTATGGGTCCCGGCTGGAGATCCGCGAGCTCGGGCTGAACACTTGCTCGTCCCCTGCAGTGTTTTTAGAAGAATTCCCGCAGAAATCGGATTTTTTTGAGCAATTCAAATAAGAGTAACAGCATTTGCATCCCCGGTGTCATAAATATTTTCCACCAGTAGATGGCAGCAGCCCCTAGAATTGGAGTCGGCAACCATTCAAATACTTGAAAAAGTACATTTTAATGAGTTTTTAAGCCAATTTTGGCAGGCTCTCAAAGAATCAGCGAATGTGGTAGGGGGCTGAAAATTGCTACAGAGTACCTGTAGGACATGCAGATAAGTGGTGGAAAAGCACAGGTTGCTGGGCCTTTCGGTTCCGACGCTGCCCCTGTCCTTAAATGCCACTTCTAAGTGCACTGCAGGCCCCTTGAAAAAGTACATTTGGAAGGATTTTGAAGCGATGCAAGCAGGTAGAAACACCATTCCAAGGGCTGTAGTATCAGACTAACAGCCTGTAACTGAGCCCAGGGTTTTTAGAGCGATTCCTACAAAATTCAGCTTTTTTCCCATTCAACTAAGGCGACCGCTGCTTTAAGCCTATGGGTCATTTGTAACAATTTTGGCAGGCTCTCAAAGAATCAGCGAATGTGGTAGGGGGCTGAAAATTGCTACAGAGTACCTGTAGGACATGCAGATAAGTGGTGGAAAAGCACAGGTTGCTGGGCCTTTCGGTTCCGACGCTGCCCCTGTCCTTAAATGCCACTTCTAAGTGCACTGCAGGCCCCTTGAAAAAGTACATTTGGAAGGATTTTGAAGCGATGCAAGCAGGTAGAAACACCATTCCAAGGGCTGTAGTATCAGACTAACAGCCTGTAACTGAGCCCAGGGTTTTTAGAGCGATTCCTACAAAATTCAGCTTTTTTCCGTTTCTGTTTTTTACGTTTTCTGGTGAAAACGCCTATACGTTTCAATGGGAATCACATTAAAATTAATATTTCAATAACCCCTGGAGCTACCACCTCATACGAGGTATCGTTGGATAGGTATGATTGCAAGCTACAAAACAACACCGCACTCGAGTTTTTATTCGACTGCTACACTAAATAACGACCTTAAATAGGTTTCGTTTACATTTGGCGAAAAAACGTCCCGTTCAGGTTTTTTTTTTTTTTTTTTTTTTTTTAATATTTAAATAACCACAGGTGGTATCAATTGAATCAAGGTATGCCTGTAAAGGTATTACTGCGAGCTACAAAACAAGACCTTTAGCACGGAAACGAGTGTGACCCTAACCCTAACCCTAACCCTAACCCTAACCCTAACCCTAACCCTAACCCTAACCCTAACCCTAACCCTAACCCTAACCCTAACCCTAACCCTAACCCTAACCCTGAGTCACACTAGTTTTGATGGGCCACAGATGGAGCTGCGTGCCTGCAACGGAGACTGGGAGAGCTGGAGAGTGGGAGAGCTGGAGAGTGGGAGAGCTTGGGAGTGGAACGGCACTTGCATCCCAGTCGGATGCTGGGCTTTGGGACGCTCCATCCTTTTCACCGGCCATGGATGCGGCCAGGGCAGGGGGATGGATGCCTGGGACACAAGCCCAGTGCGGGGAGCTGCACGGCGGTTCGCCGGTGCCCCGCGTCCCGGGTGAACAGCGATTAATGAATTAATTAAATGCACGTCCCCCCCGGGTGCACGAGTGTTCTGAGGCCGGGTTGCAGTTCCGCGAGCTCGGGCGTGGGACGGCACTTGCATCCCAGTCGGATGCTGGGCTTTGGGACGCTCCATCCTTTTCACCGGCCATGGATGCGGCCAGGGCAGGGGGATGGATGCCTGGGACACAAGCCCAGTGCGGGGAGCTGCACGGCGGTTCGCCGGTGCCCCGCGTCCCAGGTGAACAGCGATTAATGAATTAATTAAATGCACGTCCCCCCCGGGTGCACGAGTGTTCTGAGGCCGGGTTGCAGTTCCGCGAGCTCGGGCGTGGGACGGCACTTGCATCCCAGTCGGATGCTGGGCTTTGGGACGCTCCATCCTTTTCACCGGCCATGGATGCGGCCAGGGCAGGGGGATGGATGCCTGGGACACAAGCCCAGTGCGGGGACCTGCACTGCGGTTAGCCCTGGTCCCGCGTCCCGTGTGAACAGCGATGAATGAATTCATTCAATGCACTTTCCCCCCCGGGTGCACGAGTGTTATGAAGCCGGGCTATCGTTCCCCGAGCTCGGCTGAACACTTGCGGCGTCCCCCGGGGGACCTGCACGGCGGTTAGCCCTGGTCCCGCGTCCCGTGTGAACAGCGATGAATGAATTCATTCAATGCACGCCCCCCCCCCCGGGTGCACGAGTGTTATGAAGCCGGGCTATCGTTCCCCGAGCTCGGCTGAACACTTGCGGCGTCCCCCGGGGGACCTGCACGGCGGTTAGCCCTGGTCCCGCGTCCCGTGTGAACAGCGATGAATGAATTCATTCAATGCACTTTCCCCCCCGGGTGCACGAGTGTTATGAAGCCGGGCTATCGTTCCCCGAGCTCGGCTGAACACTTGCGGCGTCCCCCGGGGGACCTGCACGGCGGTTAGCCCTGGTCCCGCGTCCCGTGTGAACAGCGATGAATGAATTCATTCAATGCACGCCCCCCCCCGGGTGCACGAGTGTTATGGGTCCCGGCTATCGTTCCCCGAGCTCGGCTGAACACTTGCGGCGTCCCCCGGGGGACCTGCACGGCGGTTAGCCCTGGTCCCGCGTCCCGTGTGAACAGCGATGAATGAATTCATTCAATGCACGCCCCCCCCCGGGTGCACGAGTGTTATGGGTCCCGGCTATCGTTCCCCGAGCTCGGCTGAACACTTGCGGCGTCCCCCGGGGGACCTGCACGGCGGTTAGCCCTGGTCCCGCGTCCCGTGTGAACAGCGATGAATGAATTCATTCAATGCACGCCCCCCCCCGGGTGCACGAGTGTTATGGGTCCCGGCTATCGTTCCCCGAGCTCGGCTGAACACTTGCGGCGTCCCCCGGGGGACCTGCACGGCGGTTAGCCCTGGTCCCGCGTCCCGTGTGAACAGCGATGAATGAATTCATTCAATGCACGCCCCCCCCCGGGTGCACGAGTGTTATGGGTCCCGGCTATCGTTCCCCGAGCTCGGCTGAACACTTGCGGCGTCCCCCGGGGGACCTGCACGGCGGTTAGCCCTGGTCCCGCGTCCCGTGTGAACAGCGATGAATGAATTCATTCAATGCACGCCCCCCCCCCGGGTGCACGAGTGTTATGAAGCCGGGCTATCGTTCCCCGAGCTCGGCTGAACACTTGCGGCGTCCCCCGGGGGACCTGCACGGCGGTTAGCCCTGGTCCCGCGTCCCGTGTGAACAGCGATGAATGAATTCATTCAATGCACGCCCCCCCCCCGGGTGCACGAGTGTTATGGGTCCCGGCTGGAGATCCGCGAGCTCGGGCTGAACACTTGCTCGTCCCCTGCAGTGTTTTTAGAAGAATTCCCGCAGAAATCGGATTTTTTTGAGCAATTCAAATAAGAGTAACAGCATTTGCATCCCCGGTGTCATAAATATTTTCCACCAGTAGATGGCAGCAGCCCCTAGAATTGGAGTCGGCAACCATTCAAATACTTGAAAAAGTACATTTTAATGAGTTTTTAAGCCAATTTTGGCAGGCTCTCAAAGAATCAGCGAATGTGGTAGGGGGCTGAAAATTGCTACAGAGTACCTGTAGGACATGCAGATAAGTGGTGGAAAAGCACAGGTTGCTGGGCCTTTCGGTTCCGACGCTGCCCCTGTCCTTAAATGCCACTTCTAAGTGCACTGCAGGCCCCTTGAAAAAGTACATTTGGAAGGATTTTGAAGCGATGCAAGCAGGTAGAAACACCATTCCAAGGGCTGTAGTATCAGACTAACAGCCTGTAACTGAGCCCAGGGTTTTTAGAGCGATTCCTACAAAATTCAGCTTTTTTCCCATTCAACTAAGGCGACCGCTGCTTTAAGCCTATGGGTCATTTGTAACAATTTTGGCAGGCTCTCAAAGAATCAGCGAATGTGGTAGGTGGCTGAAAATTGCTACAGAGTACCTGTAGGACATGCAGATAAGTGGTGGAAAAGCACAGGTTGCTGGGCCTTTCGGTTCCGACGCTGCCCCTGTCCTTAAATGCCACTTCTAAGTGCACTGCAGGCCCCTTGAAAAAGTACATTTGGAAGGATTTTGAAGCGATGCAAGCAGGTAGAAACACCATTCCAAGGGCTGTAGTATCAGACTAACAGCCTGTAACTGAGCCCAGGGTTTTTAGAGCGATTCCTACAAAATTCAGCTTTTTTCCGTTTCTGTTTTTTACGTTTTCTGGTGAAAACGCCTATACGTTTCAATGGGAATCACATTAAAATTAATATTTCAATAACCCCTGGAGCTACCACCTCATACGAGGTATCGTTGGATAGGTATGATTGCAAGCTACAAAACAACACCGCACTCGAGTTTTTATTCGACTGCTACACTAAATAACGACCTTAAATAGGTTTCGTTTACATTTGGCGAAAAAACGTCCCGTTCAGGTTTTTTTTTTTTTTTTTTTTTTTTAATATTTAAATAACCACAGGTGGTATCAATTGAATCAAGGTATGCCTGTAAAGGTATTACTGCGAGCTACAAAACAAGACCTTTAGCACGGAAACGAGTGTGACCCTAACCCTAACCCTGAGTCACACTAGTTTTGATGGGCCACAGATGGAGCTGCGTGCCTGCAACGGAGACTGGGAGAGCTGGAGAGTGGGAGAGCTGGAGAGTGGGAGAGCTTGGGAGTGGAACGGCACTTGCATCCCAGTCGGATGCTGGGCTTTGGGACGCTCCATCCTTTTCACCGGCCATGGATGCGGCCAGGGCAGGGGGATGGATGCCTGGGACACAAGCCCAGTGCGGGGAGCTGCACGGCGGTTCGCCGGTGCCCCGCGTCCCGGGTGAACAGCGATTAATGAATTAATTAAATGCACGTCCCCCCCGGGTGCACGAGTGTTCTGAGGCCGGGTTGCAGTTCCGCGAGCTCGGGCGTGGGACGGCACTTGCATCCCAGTCGGATGCTGGGCTTTGGGACGCTCCATCCTTTTCACCGGCCATGGATGCGGCCAGGGCAGGGGGATGGATGCCTGGGACACAAGCCCAGTGCGGGGAGCTGCACGGCGGTTCGCCGGTGCCCCGCGTCCCAGGTGAACAGCGATTAATGAATTAATTAAATGCACGTCCCCCCCGGGTGCACGAGTGTTCTGAGGCCGGGTTGCAGTTCCGCGAGCTCGGGCGTGGGACGGCACTTGCATCCCAGTCGGATGCTGGGCTTTGGGACGCTCCATCCTTTTCACCGGCCATGGATGCGGCCAGGGCAGGGGGATGGATGCCTGGGACACAAGCCCAGTGCGGGGACCTGCACTGCGGTTAGCCCTGGTCCCGCGTCCCGTGTGAACAGCGATGAATGAATTCATTCAATGCACTTTCCCCCCCGGGTGCACGAGTGTTATGAAGCCGGGCTATCGTTCCCCGAGCTCGGCTGAACACTTGCGGCGTCCCCCGGGGGACCTGCACGGCGGTTAGCCCTGGTCCCGCGTCCCGTGTGAACAGCGATGAATGAATTCATTCAATGCACGCCCCCCCCCCGGGTGCACGAGTGTTATGAAGCCGGGCTATCGTTCCCCGAGCTCGGCTGAACACTTGCGGCGTCCCCCGGGGGACCTGCACGGCGGTTAGCCCTGGTCCCGCGTCCCGTGTGAACAGCGATGAATGAATTCATTCAATGCACTTTCCCCCCCGGGTGCACGAGTGTTATGAAGCCGGGCTATCGTTCCCCGAGCTCGGCTGAACACTTGCGGCGTCCCCCGGGGGACCTGCACGGCGGTTAGCCCTGGTCCCGCGTCCCGTGTGAACAGCGATGAATGAATTCATTCAATGCACGCCCCCCCCCGGGTGCACGAGTGTTATGGGTCCCGGCTATCGTTCCCCGAGCTCGGCTGAACACTTGCGGCGTCCCCCGGGGGACCTGCACGGCGGTTAGCCCTGGTCCCGCGTCCCGTGTGAACAGCGATGAATGAATTCATTCAATGCACGCCCCCCCCCGGGTGCACGAGTGTTATGGGTCCCGGCTATCGTTCCCCGAGCTCGGCTGAACACTTGCGGCGTCCCCCGGGGGACCTGCACGGCGGTTAGCCCTGGTCCCGCGTCCCGTGTGAACAGCGATGAATGAATTCATTCAATGCACGCCCCCCCCCGGGTGCACGAGTGTTATGGGTCCCGGCTATCGTTCCCCGAGCTCGGCTGAACACTTGCGGCGTCCCCCGGGGGACCTGCACGGCGGTTAGCCCTGGTCCCGCGTCCCGTGTGAACAGCGATGAATGAATTCATTCAATGCACGCCCCCCCCCCGGGTGCACGAGTGTTATGGGTCCCGGCTGGAGATCCGCGAGCTCGGCTGAACACCTGCGCAAGCGCCGCTGCGGAGACCCGTTAGAAGCAGCCCCGAAGGCCAGCGAAAATAGCCGAGAGTTAAGCCCCTCCCCGCCGTGGCTTCGTCAGCCACTCGCCGCTTCAAGAGGGACGGGCCTCTGGTCATGTCATGTCATAAATCACATGACCAGAGGCCCGCCCATCCTGACGTTGCGGAAGTTTGCCGAAGACACAGCGGGGAGAGGCTTAACTCTCGGCTATTTTCGGACCCGGCGAGAAGGCAGCAGGACGCTCTATTCACGGCTAACTCCCCGCGGTCCCCTCTGACCGATCGGAGCCGGTTTAGCGCTCCAGGCAGTCGGATACTTTAGCGCCTCAGCAGCGGGGGCGACGACCTCTAACATTCCCCGGGGAGCTGCCCGAGTGTAAGGCCGGGACCCCCGTCTGCTGGGGGAAAAAAATACCTGCACGTCCCCCCCGTGTGCACGGGTGTTATGAGCTCGGGCTGAACACTTGCTCGTCCCCCCCGCCCCCGGGGAGCTGCACGGCGGAACAGCGATGAATGAATTCATTAAATGCACTTTCCCCCCGGGTGCACGAGTGTTATGGGTCCCGGCTATCGTTCCCCGAGCTCGGCTGAACACTTGCGGCGTCCCCCGGGGGACCTGCACGGCGGTTAGCCCTGGTCCCGCGTCCCGTGTGAACAGCGATGAATGAATTCATTCAATGCACGCCCCCCCCCCGGGTGCACGAGTGTTATGAAGCCGGGCTATCGTTCCCCGAGCTCGGCTGAACACTTGCGGCGTCCCCCGGGGGACCTGCACGGCGGTTAGCCCTGGTCCCGCGTCCCGTGTGAACAGCGATGAATGAATTCATTCAATGCACTTTCCCCCCCGGGTGCACGAGTGTTATGAAGCCGGGCTATCGTTCCCCGAGCTCGGCTGAACACTTGCGGCGTCCCCCGGGGGACCTGCACGGCGGTTAGCCCTGGTCCCGCGTCCCGTGTGAACAGCGATGAATGAATTCATTCAATGCACGCCCCCCCCCGGGTGCACGAGTGTTATGGGTCCCGGCTATCGTTCCCCGAGCTCGGCTGAACACTTGCGGCGTCCCCCGGGGGACCTGCACGGCGGTTAGCCCTGGTCCCGCGTCCCGTGTGAACAGCGATGAATGAATTCATTCAATGCACGCCCCCCCCCGGGTGCACGAGTGTTATGGGTCCCGGCTATCGTTCCCCGAGCTCGGCTGAACACTTGCGGCGTCCCCCGGGGGACCTGCACGGCGGTTAGCCCTGGTCCCGCGTCCCGTGTGAACAGCGATGAATGAATTCATTCAATGCACGCCCCCCCCCCGGGTGCACGAGTGTTATGGGTCCCGGCTGGAGATCCGCGAGCTCGGCTGAACACCTGCGCAAGCGCCGCTGCGGAGACCCGTTAGAAGCAGCCCCGAAGGCCAGCGAAAATAGCCGAGAGTTAAGCCCCTCCCCGCCGTGGCTTCG
This sequence comes from Acipenser ruthenus, assembly GCF_902713425.1. Taxonomy (NCBI): domain Eukaryota; kingdom Metazoa; phylum Chordata; class Actinopteri; order Acipenseriformes; family Acipenseridae; genus Acipenser; species Acipenser ruthenus. The sequence goes on from NC_081223.1 coordinate 28,032, forward strand.
TCAGCCACTCGCCGCTTCAAGAGGGACGGGCCTCTGGTCATGTCATGTCATAAATCACATGACCAGAGGCCCGCCCATCCTGACGTTGCGGAAGTTTGCCGAAGACACAGCGGGGAGAGGCTTAACTCTCGGCTATTTTCGGACCCGGCGAGAAGGCAGCAGGACGCTCTATTCACGGCTAACTCCCCGCGGTCCCCTCTGACCGATCGGAGCCGGTTTAGCGCTCCAGGCAGTCGGATACTTTAGCGCCTCAGCAGCGGGGGCGACGACCTCTAACATTCCCCGGGGAGCTGCCCGAGTGTAAGGCCGGGACCCCCGTCTGCTGGGGGAAAAAAATACCTGCACGTCCCCCCCCGTGTGCACGGGTGTTATGAGCTCGGGCTGAACACTTGCTCGTCCCCCCCGCCCCCGGGGAGCTGCACGGCGGAACAGCGATGAATGAATTCATTAAATGCACTTTCCCCCCGGGTGCACGAGTGTTATGGGTCCCGGCTATCGTTCCCCGAGCTCGGCTGAACACTTGCGGCGTCCCCCGGGGGACCTGCACGGCGGTTAGCCCTGGTCCCGCGTCCCGTGTGAACAGCGATGAATGAATTCATTCAATGCACGCCCCCCCCCCGGGTGCACGAGTGTTATGAAGCCGGGCTATCGTTCCCCGAGCTCGGCTGAACACTTGCGGCGTCCCCCGGGGGACCTGCACGGCGGTTAGCCCTGGTCCCGCGTCCCGTGTGAACAGCGATGAATGAATTCATTCAATGCACTTTCCCCCCCGGGTGCACGAGTGTTATGAAGCCGGGCTATCGTTCCCCGAGCTCGGCTGAACACTTGCGGCGTCCCCCGGGGGACCTGCACGGCGGTTAGCCCTGGTCCCGCGTCCCGTGTGAACAGCGATGAATGAATTCATTCAATGCACTTTCCCCCCCGGGTGCACGAGTGTTATGAAGCCGGGCTATCGTTCCCCGAGCTCGGCTGAACACTTGCGGCGTCCCCCGGGGGACCTGCACGGCGGTTAGCCCTGGTCCCGCGTCCCGTGTGAACAGCGATGAATGAATTCATTCAATGCACGCCCCCCCCCCGGGTGCACGAGTGTTATGAAGCCGGGCTATCGTTCCCCGAGCTCGGCTGAACACTTGCGGCGTCCCCCGGGGGACCTGCACGGCGGTTAGCCCTGGTCCCGCGTCCCGTGTGAACAGCGATGAATGAATTCATTCAATGCACGCCCCCCCCCCGGGTGCACGAGTGTTATGGGTCCCGGCTGGAGATCCGCGAGCTCGGGCTGAACACTTGCTCGTCCCCTGCAGTGTTTTTAGAAGAATTCCCGCAGAAATCGGATTTTTTTGAGCAATTCAAATAAGAGTAACAGCATTTGCATCCCCGGTGTCATAAATATTTTCCACCAGTAGATGGCAGCAGCCCCTAGAATTGGAGTCGGCAACCATTCAAATACTTGAAAAAGTACATTTTAATGAGTTTTTAAGCCAATTTTGGCAGGCTCTCAAAGAATCAGCGAATGTGGTAGGGGGCTGAAAATTGCTACAGAGTACCTGTAGGACATGCAGATAAGTGGTGGAAAAGCACAGGTTGCTGGGCCTTTCGGTTCCGACGCTGCCCCTGTCCTTAAATGCCACTTCTAAGTGCACTGCAGGCCCCTTGAAAAAGTACATTTGGAAGGATTTTGAAGCGATGCAAGCAGGTAGAAACACCATTCCAAGGGCTGTAGTATCAGACTAACAGCCTGTAACTGAGCCCAGGGTTTTTAGAGCGATTCCTACAAAATTCAGCTTTTTTCCCATTCAACTAAGGCGACCGCTGCTTTAAGCCTATGGGTCATTTGTAACAATTTTGGCAGGCTCTCAAAGAATCAGCGAATGTGGTAGGTGGCTGAAAATTGCTACAGAGTACCTGTAGGACATGCAGATAAGTGGTGGAAAAGCACAGGTTGCTGGGCCTTTCGGTTCCGACGCTGCCCCTGTCCTTAAATGCCACTTCTAAGTGCACTGCAGGCCCCTTGAAAAAGTACATTTGGAAGGATTTTGAAGCGATGCAAGCAGGTAGAAACACCATTCCAAGGGCTGTAGTATCAGACTAACAGCCTGTAACTGAGCCCAGGGTTTTTAGAGCGATTCCTACAAAATTCAGCTTTTTTCCGTTTCTGTTTTTTACGTTTTCTGGTGAAAACGCCTATACGTTTCAATGGGAATCACATTAAAATTAATATTTCAATAACCCCTGGAGCTACCACCTCATACGAGGTATCGTTGGATAGGTATGATTGCAAGCTACAAAACAACACCGCACTCGAGTTTTTATTCGACTGCTACACTAAATAACGACCTTAAATAGGTTTCGTTTACATTTGGCGAAAAAACGTCCCGTTCAGGTTTTTTTTTTTTTTTTTTTTTTTTAATATTTAAATAACCACAGGTGGTATCAATTGAATCAAGGTATGCCTGTAAAGGTATTACTGCGAGCTACAAAACAAGACCTTTAGCACGGAAACGAGTGTGACCCTAACCCTAACCCTGAGTCACACTAGTTTTGATGGGCCACAGATGGAGCTGCGTGCCTGCAACGGAGACTGGGAGAGCTGGAGAGTGGGAGAGCTGGAGAGTGGGAGAGCTTGGGAGTGGAACGGCACTTGCATCCCAGTCGGATGCTGGGCTTTGGGACGCTCCATCCTTTTCACCGGCCATGGATGCGGCCAGGGCAGGGGGATGGATGCCTGGGACACAAGCCCAGTGCGGGGAGCTGCACGGCGGTTCGCCGGTGCCCCGCGTCCCGGGTGAACAGCGATTAATGAATTAATTAAATGCACGTCCCCCCCGGGTGCACGAGTGTTCTGAGGCCGGGTTGCAGTTCCGCGAGCTCGGGCGTGGGACGGCACTTGCATCCCAGTCGGATGCTGGGCTTTGGGACGCTCCATCCTTTTCACCGGCCATGGATGCGGCCAGGGCAGGGGGATGGATGCCTGGGACACAAGCCCAGTGCGGGGAGCTGCACGGCGGTTCGCCGGTGCCCCGCGTCCCAGGTGAACAGCGATTAATGAATTAATTAAATGCACGTCCCCCCCGGGTGCACGAGTGTTCTGAGGCCGGGTTGCAGTTCCGCGAGCTCGGGCGTGGGACGGCACTTGCATCCCAGTCGGATGCTGGGCTTTGGGACGCTCCATCCTTTTCACCGGCCATGGATGCGGCCAGGGCAGGGGGATGGATGCCTGGGACACAAGCCCAGTGCGGGGACCTGCACTGCGGTTAGCCCTGGTCCCGCGTCCCGTGTGAACAGCGATGAATGAATTCATTCAATGCACTTTCCCCCCCGGGTGCACGAGTGTTATGAAGCCGGGCTATCGTTCCCCGAGCTCGGCTGAACACTTGCGGCGTCCCCCGGGGGACCTGCACGGCGGTTAGCCCTGGTCCCGCGTCCCGTGTGAACAGCGATGAATGAATTCATTCAATGCACGCCCCCCCCCCGGGTGCACGAGTGTTATGAAGCCGGGCTATCGTTCCCCGAGCTCGGCTGAACACTTGCGGCGTCCCCCGGGGGACCTGCACGGCGGTTAGCCCTGGTCCCGCGTCCCGTGTGAACAGCGATGAATGAATTCATTCAATGCACTTTCCCCCCCGGGTGCACGAGTGTTATGAAGCCGGGCTATCGTTCCCCGAGCTCGGCTGAACACTTGCGGCGTCCCCCGGGGGACCTGCACGGCGGTTAGCCCTGGTCCCGCGTCCCGTGTGAACAGCGATGAATGAATTCATTCAATGCACGCCCCCCCCCGGGTGCACGAGTGTTATGGGTCCCGGCTATCGTTCCCCGAGCTCGGCTGAACACTTGCGGCGTCCCCCGGGGGACCTGCACGGCGGTTAGCCCTGGTCCCGCGTCCCGTGTGAACAGCGATGAATGAATTCATTCAATGCACGCCCCCCCCCGGGTGCACGAGTGTTATGGGTCCCGGCTATCGTTCCCCGAGCTCGGCTGAACACTTGCGGCGTCCCCCGGGGGACCTGCACGGCGGTTAGCCCTGGTCCCGCGTCCCGTGTGAACAGCGATGAATGAATTCATTCAATGCACTTTCCCCCCCGGGTGCACGAGTGTTATGAAGCCGGGCTATCGTTCCCCGAGCTCGGCTGAACACTTGCGGCGTCCCCCGGGGGACCTGCACGGCGGTTAGCCCTGGTCCCGCGTCCCGTGTGAACAGCGATGAATGAATTCATTCAATGCACGCCCCCCCCCGGGTGCACGAGTGTTATGGGTCCCGGCTATCGTTCCCCGAGCTCGGCTGAACACTTGCGGCGTCCCCCGGGGGACCTGCACGGCGGTTAGCCCTGGTCCCGCGTCCCGTGTGAACAGCGATGAATGAATTCATTCAATGCACGCCCCCCCCCGGGTGCACGAGTGTTATGGGTCCCGGCTGGAGATCCGCGAGCTCGGGCTGAACACTTGCTCGTCCCCTGCAGTGTTTTTAGAAGAATTCCCGCAGAAATCGGATTTTTTTGAGCAATTCAAATAAGAGTAACAGCATTTGCATCCCCGGTGTCATAAATATTTTCCACCAGTAGATGGCAGCAGCCCCTAGAATTGGAGTCGGCAACCATTCAAATACTTGAAAAAGTACATTTTAATGAGTTTTTAAGCCAATTTTGGCAGGCTCTCAAAGAATCAGCGAATGTGGTAGGGGGCTGAAAATTGCTACAGAGTACCTGTAGGACATGCAGATAAGTGGTGGAAAAGCACAGGTTGCTGGGCCTTTCGGTTCCGACGCTGCCCCTGTCCTTAAATGCCACTTCTAAGTGCACTGCAGGCCCCTTGAAAAAGTACATTTGGAAGGATTTTGAAGCGATGCAAGCAGGTAGAAACACCATTCCAAGGGCTGTAGTATCAGACTAACAGCCTGTAACTGAGCCCAGGGTTTTTAGAGCGATTCCTACAAAATTCAGCTTTTTTCCCATTCAACTAAGGCGACCGCTGCTTTAAGCCTATGGGTCATTTGTAACAATTTTGGCAGGCTCTCAAAGAATCAGCGAATGTGGTAGGTGGCTGAAAATTGCTACAGAGTACCTGTAGGACATGCAGATAAGTGGTGGAAAAGCACAGGTTGCTGGGCCTTTCGGTTCCGACGCTGCCCCTGTCCTTAAATGCCACTTCTAAGTGCACTGCAGGCCCCTTGAAAAAGTACATTTGGAAGGATTTTGAAGCGATGCAAGCAGGTAGAAACACCATTCCAAGGGCTGTAGTATCAGACTAACAGCCTGTAACTGAGCCCAGGGTTTTTAGAGCGATTCCTACAAAATTCAGCTTTTTTCCGTTTCTGTTTTTTACGTTTTCTGGTGAAAACGCCTATACGTTTCAATGGGAATCACATTAAAATTAATATTTCAATAACCCCTGGAGCTACCACCTCATACGAGGTATCGTTGGATAGGTATGATTGCAAGCTACAAAACAACACCGCACTCGAGTTTTTATTCGACTGCTACACTAAATAACGACCTTAAATAGGTTTCGTTTACATTTGGCGAAAAAACGTCCCGTTCAGGTTTTTTTTTTTTTTTTTTTTTTTTAATATTTAAATAACCACAGGTGGTATCAATTGAATCAAGGTATGCCTGTAAAGGTATTACTGCGAGCTACAAAACAAGACCTTTAGCACGGAAACGAGTGTGACCCTAACCCTAACCCTAACCCTAACCCTAACCCTAACCCTAACCCTAACCCTAACCCTAACCCTAACCCTAACCCTAACCCTAACCCTAACCCTAACCCTAACCCTAACCCTAACCCTAACCCTAACCCAGAGTCACACTTTTGATGGGCCACAGCTGGAGCTGCGTGCCTGCAACGGAGAGTGGGAGAGCTTGGGAGTGGGAGAGCTTGGGAGTGGGACTGCACTTGCATCCCAGCCGGATGCTGGGTTTTGGGACGCTCCATCCTTTTCAACAGCCATGGATGCGGCCAGGGCAGGGGGATGGATGCCTGGGACACAAGTCCAGTGCGGGGAGCTGCACGGCATTTAGCCGGGGCCCCGCGTCCCGGGTGAACAGCGATTAATTAATTAATTAAATGCACGCCCCCCCCGGGTGCACGAGTGTTATGAGGCCGGGTTGCAGTTCCGCGAGCTCGGGCTCAACACCTGCTCGACCCCCCGGGGAGCTGCACGGCGGAACAGCGATTAATTAATTAAATGCACGTCCCGTGTTCCCCCGGGAGCACAGGTGTTATGGGTCCGGGGCGGCGGGAGCTGTCCCCGGGGCCCTGGAACCCTGCCCGGGCAAGTGGGAGCCAGCCCTGGGAGGCTGGAGCTGTCCCTGGAACTCAAGCTGGGTTAGTGGGAGCCAGCCCAGGGAGGCTGGAGCTGTCCCTGGAACTCAAGCTGGGGCAGTGGGAGCCAGCCCAGGGAGGCTGGAGCTGTCCCCGGGGCCCTGGAACCCTGCCCGGGCAAGTGGGAGCCAGCCCAGGGAGGCTGGAGCTGTCCCCGGGGTCGTGGAACCCTGCCCAGGCAAGTGGGAGCCAGCCCAGGGAGGCTGGAGCTGTCCCCGGGGTCGGGGAACCCTGCCCAGGCAAGTGGGAGCCAGCCCAGGGAGGCTGGAGCTGTCCCCGGGGTCGGGGAACCCTGCCCAGGCAAGTGGGAGCCAGCCCAGGGAGGCTGGAGCTGTCCCCGGGGTCGGGGAACCCTGCCCAGGCAAGTGGGAGCCAGCCCAGGGAGGCTGGAGCTGTCCCCGGGGTCGGGGAACCCTGCCCAGGCAAGTGGGAGCCAGCCCAGGGAGGCTGGAGCTGTCCCCGGGGTCGGGGAACCCTGCCCAGGCAAGTGGGAGCCAGCCCAGGGGGAGCCCTGCCCAGGCAAGTGGGAGCCAGCCCAGGGAGGCTGGAGCTGTCCCCGGGGTCGGGGAGCCCTGCCCATCAAGTGGGAGCCAGCCCAGGGAGGCTGGAGCTGTCCCCGGGGCCCTGGAACCCTGCCCGTGCAAGTGGGAGCCAGCCCAGGGAGGCTGGAGCTGTCCCCGGGGTCGGGGAACCCTGCTCAGGCAAGTGGGAGCCAGCCCAGGGAGGCTGGAGCTGTCCCCGGGGTCGGGGAACCCTGCCCAGGCAAGTGGGAGCCAGCCCAGGGAGGCTGGAGCTGTCCCCGGGGTCGGGGAGCCCTGCCCAGGCAAGTGGGAGCCAGCCCAGGGAGGCTGGAGCTGTCCCCGGGGTCGTGGAACCCTGCCCGGGCAAGTGGGAGCCAGCCCAGGGAGGCTGGAGCTGTCCCCGGGGTCGGGGAGCCCTGCCCAGGCAAGTGGGAGCCAGCCCAGTGAGGCTGGAGCTGTCCCCGGGGTCGGGGAACCCTGCCCAGGCAAGTGGGAGCCAGCCCAGGGAGGCTGGAGCTGTCCCTGGGGTCGGGGAGCCCTGCCCAGGCAAGTGGGAGCCAGCCCAGGGAGGCTGGAGCTGTCCCCGGGGTCGGGGAACCCTGCCCAGGCAAGTGGGAGCCAGCCCAGGGAGGCTGGAGCTGTCCCCGGGGTCGGGGAACCCTGCCCAGGCAAGTAGGAGCCAGCCCAGGGGGAGCCCTGCCCAGGCAAGTGGGAGCCAGCCCAGGGAGGCTGGAGCTGTCCCCGGGGTCGGGGAGCCCTGCCCATCAAGTGGGAGCCAGCCCAGGGAGGCTGGAGCTGTCCCCGGGGCCCTGGAACCCTGCCCGGGCAAGTGGGAGCCAGCCCAGGGAGGCTGGATTTGCCCCCAGGGTCGGGGAACCCTGCCCAGGCAAGTGGGAGCCAGCCCAGGGAGGCTGGAGCTGTCCCCGGGGCCCTGGAACCCTGCCCGGGCAAGTGGGAGCCAGCCCAGGGAGGCTGGAGCTGTTCCCGGGGTCGGGGAACCCTGCTCAGGCAAGTGGGAGCCAGCCCAGGGGGAGCCCTGCCCAGGCAAGTGGGAGCCAGCCCAGGGAGGCTGGAGCTGTCCCCGGGGTCGTGGAGCCCTGCCCAGGCAAGTGGGAGCCAGCCCAGGGAGGCTGGAGCTGTCCCCGGGGTCGGGGAGCCCTGCCCAGGCAAGTGGGAGACAGCCCAGGGAGGCTGGAGCTGTCCCCGGGGCCCTGGAACCCTGCCCGGGCAAGTGGGAGCCAGCCCAGGGAGGCTGGAGCTGTCCCCGGGGTCGGGGAACCCTGCTCAGGCAAGTGGGAGCCAGCCCAGGGGGAGCCCTGCCCAGGCAAGTGGGAGCCAGCCCAGGGAGGCTGGAGCTGTCCCCGGGGTCGGGGAGCCCTGCCCAGGCAAGTGGGAGCCAGCCCAGTGAGGCTGGAGCTGTCCCCGGGGTCGGGGAACCCTGCCCAAGCAAGTGGGAGCCAGCCCAGGGAGGCTGGAGCTGTCCCCGGGGATCGTGGAACCCTGCCCGGGCAAGTGGGAGCCAGCCCAGGGAGGCTGGAGCTGTCCCCGGGGTCGGGGAGCCCTGCCCAGGCAAGTGGGAGCCAGCCCAGGGAGGCTGGAGCTGTCCCCGGGGTCGGGGAACCCTGCCCAGGCAAGTGGGAGCCAGCCCAGGGAGGCTGGAGCTGTCCCTGGGGTCGGGGAGCCCTGCCCAGGCAAGTGGGAGCCAGCCCAGGGAGGCTGGAGCTGTCCCCGGGGTCGGGGAACCCTGCCCAGGCAAGTGGGAGCCAGCCCAGGGGGAGCCCTGCCCAGGCAAGTGGGAGCCAGCCCAGGGAGGCTGGAGCTGTCCCCGGGGTCGGGGAGCCCTGCCCATCAAGTGGGAGCCAGCCCAGGGAGGCTGGAGCTGTCCTCGGGGCCCTGGAACCCTGCCCGGGCAAGTGGGAGCCAGCCCAGGGAGGCTGGATTTGCCCCCAGGGTCGGGGAACCCTGCCCAGGCAAGTGGGAGCCAGCCCAGGGAGGCTGGAGCTGTCCCCGGGGCCCTGGAACCCTGCCCGGGCAAGTGGGAGCCAGCCCAGGGAGGATGGAGCTGTCCCCGGGGTCGGGGAACCCTGCTCAGGCAAGTGGGAGCCAGCCCAGGGGGAGCCCTTCCCAGGCAAGTGGGAGCCAGCCCAGGGAGGCTGGAGCTGTCCCCGGGGTCGGGGAGCCCTGCCCAGGCAAGTGGGAGCCAGCCCAGGGAGGCTGGAGCTGTCCCCGGGGTCGGGGAGCCCTGCCCAGGCAAGTGGGAGACAGCCCAGGGAGGCTGGAGCTGTCCCCGGGGCCCTGGAACCCTGCCCGGGCAAGTGGGAGCCAGCCCAGGGAGGCTGGAGCTGTCCCCGGGGTCGGGGAACCCTGCTCAGGCAAGTGGGAGCCAGCCCAGGGGGAGCCCTGCCCAGGCAAGTGGGAGCCAGCCAAGGGAGGCTGGAGCTGTCCCCGGGGTCGGGGAGCCCTGCCCAGGCAAGTGGGAGCCAGCCCAGTGAGGCTGGAGCTGTCCCCGTGGTCGGGGAACCCTGCCCAAGCAAGTGGGAGCCAGCCCAGGGAGGCTGGAGCTGTCCCCGGGGTCGGGGAGCCCTGCCCAGGCAAGTGGGAGCCAGCCCAGGGAGGCTGGAGCTGTCCCCAGGGCCCTGGAACCCTGCCCGGGCAAGTGGGAGCCAGCCCAGGGAGGCTGGAGCTGTCTCCGGGGTCGTGGAACCCTGCCCAGGCAAGTGGGAGCCAGCCCAGGGAGGCTGGAGCTGTCCCCGGGGTCGGGGAGCCCTGCCCATCAAGTGGGAGCCAGCCCAGGGAGGCTGGAGCTGTCCCCGGGGCCCTGGAACCCTGCCCGGGCAAGTGGGAGCCAGCCCAGGGAAGCTGGAGCTGTGTCCGGGGTCGGGGAACCCTGCCCAGGCAAGTGGGAGCCAGCCCAGGGAGGCTGGAGCTGTCCCCGGGGTCGGGGAGCCCTGCCCATCAAGTGGGAGCCAGCCCAGGGAGGCTGGAGCTGTCCCCGGGGCCCTAGAACCCTGCCCGGGCAAGTGGGAGCCAGCCCAGGGAGGCTGGAGCTGTCCCCGGGGTCGGGGAACCCTGCCCAGGCAAGTGGGAGCCAGCCCAGGGAGGCTGGAGCTGTCCCCGGGGTCGGGGAGCCCTGCCCAGGCAAGTGGGAGCCAGCCCAGGGAGGCTGGAGCTGTCCCCGGGGTCGGGGAACCCTGCCCAGGCAAGTGGGAGACAGCCCAGGGAGGCTGGAGCTGTCCCCGGGGCCCTGGAACCCTGCCCGGGCAAGTGGGAGCCAGCCCAGGGAGGCTGGAGCTGTCCCCGGGGTCGGGGAACCCTGCTCAGGCAAGTGGGAGCCAGCCCAGGGGGAGCCCTGCCCAGGCAAGTGGGAGCCAGCCCAGGGAGGCTGGAGCTGTCCCCGGGGTCGGGGAGCCCTGCCCAGGCAAGTGGGAGCCAGCCCAGTGAGGCTGGAGCTGTCCCCGGGGTCGGGGAACCCTGCCCAGGCAAGTGGGAGCCAGCCCCGGGAGGCTGGAGCTGTCCCCGGGGTCGGGGAGCCCTGCCCAGGCAAGTGGGAGCCAGCCCAGGGAGGCTGGAGCTGTCCCCGGGGTCGGGGAACCCTGCCCAGGCAAGTGGGAGACAGCCCAGGGAGGCTGGAGCTGTCCCCGGGGCCCTGGAACCCTGCCCGGGCAAGTGGGAGCCAGCCCAGGGAGGCTGGAGCTGTCCCCGGGGTCGGGGAACCCTGCTCAGGCAAGTGGGAGCCAGCCCAGGGGGAGCCCTGCCCAGGCAAGTGGGAGCCAGCCCAGTTAGGCTGGAGCTGTCCCCGGGGTCGGGGAGCCCTGCCCAGGCAAGTGGGAGCCAGCCCAGGCAAGCTGGAGCTGTCCCCGGGGTCGGGGAACCCTGCCCAGGCAAGTGGGAGCCAGCCCAGGGAGGCTGGAGCTGTCCCCGGGGTCGGGGAGCCCTGCCCAGGCAAGTGGGAGCCAGTCCAGGGAGGCTGGAGCTGTCCCCGGGGCCCTGGAACCCTGCCCGGGCAAGTGGGAGCCAGCCCAGGGAGGCTGGAGCTGTCCCCGGGGTCGGGGAACCCTGCTCAGGCAAGTGGGAGCCAGCCCAGGGGGAGCCCTGCCCAGGCAAGTGGGAGCCAGCCCAGGGAGGCTGGAGCTGTCCCCGGGGTCGGGGAGCCCTGCCCAGGCAAGTGGGAGCCAGCCCAGGGAGGCTGGAGCTGTCCCCAGGGCCCTGGAACCCTGCCCGGGCAAGTGGGAGCCAGCCCAGGGAGGCTGGAGCTGTCTCCGGGGTCGTGGAACCCTGCCCAGGCAAGTGGGAGCCAGCCCAGGGAGGCTGGAGCTGTCCCCGGGGTCGGGGAGCCCTGCCCATCAAGTGGGAGCCAGCCCAGGGAGGCTGGAGCTGTCCCCGGGGCCCTGGAACCCTGCCCGGGCAAGTGGGAGCCAGCCCAGGGAAGCTGGAGCTGTGTCCGGGGTCGGGGAACCCTGCCCAGGCAAGTGGGAGCCAGCCCAGGGAGGCTGGAGCTGTCCCCGGGGTCGGGGAGCCCTGCCCATCAAGTGGGAGCCAGCCCAGGGAGGCTGGAGCTGTCCCCGGGGCCCTAGAACCCTGCCCGGGCAAGTGGGAGCCAGCCCAGGGAGGCTGGAGCTGTCCCCGGGGTCGGGGAACCCTGCCCAGGCAAGTGGGAGCCAGCCCAGGGAGGCTGGAGCTGTCCCCGGGGTCGGGGAGCCCTGCCCAGGCAAGTGGGAGCCAGCCCAGGGAGGCTGGAGCTGTCCCCGGGGTCGGGGAACCCTGCCCAGGCAAGTGGGAGACAGCCCAGGGAGGCTGGAGCTGTCCCCGGGGCCCTGGAACCCTGCCCGGGCAAGTGGGAGCCAGCCCAGGGAGGCTGGAGCTGTCCCCGGGGTCGGGGAACCCTGCTCAGGCAAGTGGGAGCCAGCCCAGGGGGAGCCCTGCCCAGGCAAGTGGGAGCCAGCCCAGGGAGGCTGGAGCTGTCCCCGGGGTCGGGGAGCCCTGCCCAGGCAAGTGGGAGCCAGCCCAGTGAGGCTGGAGCTGTCCCCGGGGTCGGGGAACCCTGCCCAGGCAAGTGGGAGCCAGCCCAGGGAGGCTGGAGCTGTCCCCGGGGTCGGGGAGCCCTGCCCAGGCAAGTGGGAGCCAGCCCAGGGAGGCTGGAGCTGTCCCCGGGGTCGGGGAACCCTGCCCAGGCAAGTGGGAGACAGCCCAGGGAGGCTGGAGCTGTCCCCGGGGCCCTGGAACCCTGCCCGGGCAAGTGGGAGCCAGCCCAGGGAGGCTGGAGCTGTCCCCGGGGTCGGGGAACCCTGCTCAGGCAAGTGGGAGCCAGCCCAGGGGGAGCCCTGCCCAGGCAAGTGGGAGCCAGCCCAGTTAGGCTGGAGCTGTCCCCGGGGTCGGGGAGCCCTGCCCAGGCAAGTGGGAGCCAGCCCAGGCAAGCTGGAGCTGTCCCCGGGGTCGGGGAACCCTGCCCAGGCAAGTGGGAGCCAGCCCAGGGAGGCTGGAGCTGTCCCCGGGGTCGGGGGGCCCTGCCCAGGCAAGTGGGAGCCAGCCCAGGGAGGCTGGAGCTGTCCCCGGGGTCGGGGAGCCCTGCCCAGGCAAGTGGGAGCCAGCCCAGTGGGAGCCCTGCCCAGGCAAGTGGGAGCCAGCCCAGGGAGGCTGGAGCTGTCCCCGGGGTCGGGGAGCCCTGCCCATCAAGTGGGAGCCAGCCCAGGGAGGCTGGAGCTGTCCCCGGGGCCCTGGAACCCTGCCCGGGCAAGTGGGAGCCAGCCCAGGGAGGCTGGAGCTGTCCCCGGGGTCGGGGAACCCTGCCCAGGCAAGTGGGAGCCAGCCCAGGGAGGCTGGAGCTGTCCCCGGGGTCGGGGAACCCTGCTCAGGCAAGTGGGAGCCAGCCCAGGGGAGCCCTGCCCAGGCAAGTGGGAGCCAGCTCAGGGAGGCTGGAGCTGTCCCCGGGGTCGGGGAACCCTGCTCAGGCAAGTGGGAGCCAGCCCAGGGGGAGCCCTGCCCAGGCAAGTGGGAGCCAGCCCAGGGAGGCTGGAGCTGTCCCCGGGGTCGGGGAGCCCTGCCCAGGCAAGTGGGAGCCAGTCCAGGGAGGCTGGAGCTGTCCCCGGGGTCGGGGAACCCTGCCCAAGCAAGTGGGAGCCAGCCCAGGGAGGCTGGAGCTGTCCCCGGGGTCGGGGAACCCTGCTCAGGCAAGTGGGAGCCAGCCCAGGGGGAGCCCTGCCCAGGCAAGTGGGAGCCAGCCCAGGGAGGCTGGAGCTGTCCCCGGGGTCGGGGAGCCCTGCCCAGGCAAGTGGGAGCCTGCCCAGTGAGGCTGGAGCTGTCCCCGGGGTCGGGGAACCCTGCCCAAGCAAGTGGGAGCCAGCCCAGGGAGGCTGGAGCTGTCCCCAGGGCCCTGGAACCCTGCCCGGGCAAGTGGGAGCCAGCCCAGGGAGGCTGGAGCTGTCTCCGGGGTCGGGGAGCCCTGCCCAGGCAAGTGGGAGCCAGCCCAGGGAGGCTGGAGCTGTCCCCAGGGCCCTGGAACCCTGCCCGGGCAAGTGGGAGCCAGCCCAGGGAGGCTGGAGCTGTCCCCGGGGCCCTGGAACCCTGCCCGGGCAAGTGGGAGCCAGCCCAGGGAGGCTGGATTTGCCCCCAGGGTCGGGGAACCCTGCCCAGGCAAGTGGGAGCCAGCCCAGGGAGGCTGGAGCTGTCCCCGGGGCCCTGGAACCCTGCCCGGGCAAGTGGGAGCCAGCCCAGGGAGGATGGAGCTGTCCCCGGGGTCGGGGAACCCTGCTCAGGCAAGTGGGAGCCAGCCCAGGGGGAGCCCTTCCCAGGCAAGTGGGAGCCAGCCCAGGGAGGCTGGAGCTGTCCCCGGGGTCGGGGAGCCCTGCCCAGGCAAGTGGGAGCCAGCCCAGGGAGGCTGGAGCTGTCCCCGGGGTCGGGGAGCCCTGCCCAGGCAAGTGGGAGACAGCCCAGGGAGGCTGGAGCTGTCCCCGGGGCCCTGGAACCCTGCCCGGGCAAGTGGGAGCCAGCCCAGGGAGGCTGGAGCTGTCCCCGGGGTCGGGGAACCCTGCTCAGGCAAGTGGGAGCCAGCCCAGGGGGAGCCCTGCCCAGGCAAGTGGGAGCCAGCCCAGGGAGGCTGGAGCTGTCCCCGGGGTCGGGGAGCCCTGCCCAGGCAAGTGGGAGCCAGCCCAGTGAGGCTGGAGCTGTCCCCGTGGTCGGGGAACCCTGCCCAAGCAAGTGGGAGCCAGCCCAGGGAGGCTGGAGCTGTCCCCGGGGTCGGGGAGCCCTGCCCAGGCAAGTGGGAGCCAGCCCAGGGAAGCTGGAGCTGTCCCCAGGGCCCTGGAACCCTGCCCGGGCAAGTGGGAGCCAGCCCAGGGAGGCTGGAGCTGTCTCCGGGGTCGTGGAACCCTGCCCAGGCAAGTGGGAGCCAGCCCAGGGAGGCTGGAGCTGTCCCCGGGGTCGGGGAGCCCTGCCCATCAAGTGGGAGCCAGCCCAGGGAGGCTGGAGCTGTCCCCGGGGCCCTAGAACCCTGCCCGGGCAAGTGGGAGCCAGCCCAGGGAGGCTGGAGCTGTCCCCGGGGTCGGGGAACCCTGCCCAGGCAAGTGGGAGCCAGCCCAGGGAGGCTGGAGCTGTCCCCGGGGTCGGGGAGCCCTGCCCAGGCAAGTGGGAGCCAGCCCAGGGAGGCTGGAGCTGTCCCCGGGGTCGGGGAACCCTGCCCAGGCAAGTGGGAGACAGCCCAGGGAGGCTGGAGCTGTCCCCGGGGCCCTGGAACCCTGCCCGGGCAAGTGGGAGCCAGCCCAGGGAGGCTGGAGCTGTCCCCGGGGTCGGGGAACCCTGCTCAGGCAAGTGGGAGCCAGCCCAGGGGGAGCCCTGCCCAGGCAAGTGGGAGCCAGCCCAGGGAGGCTGGAGCTGTCCCCGGGGTCGGGGAGCCCTGCCCAGGCAAGTGGGAGCCAGCCCAGTGAGGCTGGAGCTGTCCCCGGGGTCGGGGAACCCTGCCCAGGCAAGTGGGAGCCAGCCCAGGGAGGCTGGAGCTGTCCCCGGGGTCGGGGAGCCCTGCCCAGGCAAGTGGGAGCCAGCCCAGGGAGGCTGGAGCTGTCCCCGGGGTCGGGGAACCCTGCCCAGGCAAGTGGGAGACAGCCCAGGGAGGCTGGAGCTGTCCCCGGGGCCCTGGAACCCTGCCCGGGCAAGTGGGAGCCAGCCCAGGGAGGCTGGAGCTGTCCCCGGGGTCGGGGAACCCTGCTCAGGCAAGTGGGAGCCAGCCCAGGGGGAGCCCTGCCCAGGCAAGTGGGAGCCAGCCCAGTTAGGCTGGAGCTGTCCCCGGGGTCGGGGAGCCCTGCCCAGGCAAGTGGGAGCCAGCCCAGTGAGGCTGGAGCTGTCCCCGGGGTCGGGGAACCCTGCCCAGGCAAGTGGGAGCCAGCCCAGGGAGGCTGGAGCTGTCCCCGCGGTCGGGGGGCCCTGCCCAGGCAAGTGGGAGCCAGCCCAGGGAGGCTGGAGCTGTCCCCGGGGTCGGGGAGCCCTGCCCAGGCAAGTGGGAGCCAGCCCAGTGGGAGCCCTGCCCAGGCAAGTGGGAGCCAGCCCAGGGAGGCTGGAGCTGTCCCCGGGGTCGGGGAGCCCTGCCCATCAAGTGGGAGCCAGCCCAGGGAGGCTGGAGCTGTCCCCGGGGCCCTGGAACCCTGCCCGGGCAAGTGGGAGCCAGCCCAGGGAGGCTGGAGCTGTCCCCGGGGTCGGGGAACCCTGCCCAGGCAAGTGGGAGCCAGCCCAGGGAGGCTGGAGCTGTCCCCGGGGTCGGGGAACCCTGCTCAGGCAAGTGGGAGCCAGCCCAGGGGGAGCCCTGCCCAGGCAAGTGGGAGCCAGCTCAGGGAGGCTGGAGCTGTCCCCGGGGTCGGGGAACCCTGCTCAGGCAAGTGGGAGCCAGCCCAGGGGGAGCCCTGCCCAGGCAAGTGGGAGCCAGCCCAGGGAGGCTGGAGCTGTCCCCGGGGTCGGGGAGCCCTGCCCAGGCAAGTGGGAGCCAGTCCAGGGAGGCTGGAGCTGTCCCCGGGGTCGGGGAACCCTGCCCAAGCAAGTGGGAGCCAGCCCAGGGAGGCTGGAGCTGTCCCCGGGGTCGGGGAACCCTGCTCAGGCAAGTGGGAGCCAGCCCAGGGGGAGCCCTGCCCAGGCAAGTGGGAGCCAGCCCAGGGAGGCTGGAGCTGTCCCCGGGGTCGGGGAGCCCTGCCCAGGCAAGTGGGAGCCTGCCCAGTGAGGCTGGAGCTGTCCCCGGGGTCGGGGAACCCTGCCCAAGCAAGTGGGAGCCAGCCCAGGGAGGCTGGAGCTGTCCCCGGGGTCGGGGAGCCCTGCCCAGGCAAGTGGGAGCCAGCCCAGGGAGGCTGGAGCTGTCCCCAGGGCCCTGGAACCCTGCCCGGGCAAGTGGGAGCCAGCCCAGGGAGGCTGGAGCTGTCTCCGGGGTCGGGGAGCCCTGCCCAGGCAAGTGGGAGCCAGCCCAGGGAGGCTGGAGCTGTCCCCAGGGCCCTGGAACCCTGCCCGGGCAAGTGGGAGCCAGCCCAGGGAGGCTGGAGCTGTCTCCGGGGTCGTGGAACCCTGCCCAGGCAAGTGGGAGCCAGCCCAGGGAGGCTGGAGCTGTCCCCGGGGTCGGGGAACCCTGCCCAAGCAAGTGGGAGCCATCCCAGGGAGGCTGGAGCTGTCCCCGGGGTCGGGGAGCCCTGCCCAGGCAAGTGGGAGCCAGCCCAGGGAGGCTGGAGCTGTCCCCGGGGTCGGGGAACCCTGCCCAGGCAAGTGGGAGACAGCCCAGGGAGGCTGGAGCTGTCCCCGGGGCCCTGGAACCCTGCCCGGGCAAGTGGGAGCCAGCCCAGGGGGGCAGGAGCTGTCCCCGGGGTCGGGGAACCCTGCTCAGGCAAGTGGGAGCCAGCCCAGGGGGAGCCCTGCCCAGGCAAGTGGGAGCCAGCCCAGGGAGGCTGGAGCTGTCCCAGGGGTCGGGGAGCCCTGCCCAGGCAAGTGGGAGCCAGCCCAGTGAGGCTGGAGCTGTCCCCGGGGTCGGGGAACCCTGCCCAAGCAAGTGGGAGCCAGCCCAGGGAGGCTGGAGCTGTCCCCGGGGTCGGGGAGCCCTGCCCAGGCAAGTGGGAGCCAGCCCAGGGAGGCTGGAGCTGTCCCCAGGGCCCTGGAACCCTGCCCGGGCAAGTGGGAGCCAGCCCAGGGAGGCTGGAGCTGTCCCCGGGGTCGGGGAGCCCTGCCCAGGCAAGTGGGAGCCAGCCCAGTGAGGCTGGAGCTGTCCCCGGGGTCGGGGAACCCTGCCCAGGCAAGTGGGAGCCAGCCCAGGGAGGCTGGAGCTGTCCCCGGGGTCGGGGAGCCCTGCCCAGGCAAGTGGGAGCCAGCCCAGGGAGGCTGGAGCTGTCCCCGGGGTCGGGGAACCCTGCCCAGGCAAGTGGGAGACAGCCCAGGGAGGCTGGAGCTGTCCCCGGGGCCCTGGAACCCTGCCCGGGCAAGTGGGAGCCAGCCCAGGGAGGCTGGAGATGTCCCCGGGGTCGGGGAACCCTGCTCAGGCAAGTGGGAGCCAGCCCAGGGGGAGCCCTGCCCAGGCAAGTGGGAGCCAGCCCAGGGAGGCTGGAGCTGTCCCCGGGGTCGGGGAGCCCTGCCCAGGCAAGTGGGAGCCAACCCAGTGAGGCTGGAGCTGTCCCCGGGGTCGGGGAACCCTGCCCAGGCAAGTGGGAGACAGCCCAGGGAGGCTGGAGCTGTCCCCGGGGCCCTGGAACCCTGCCCGGGCAAGTGGGAGCCAGCCCAGGGAGGCTGGAGCTGTCCCCGGGGTCGGGGAACCCTGCTCAGGCAAGTGGGAGCCAGCCCAGGGGGAGCCCTGCCCAGGCAAGTGGGAGCCAGCCCAGGGAGGCTGGAGCTGTCCCCGGGGTCGGGGAGCCCTGCCCAGGCAAGTGGGAGCCAGCCCAGTGAGGCTGGAGCTGTCCCCGGGGTCGGGGAACCCTGCCCAAGCAAGTGGGAGCCAGCCCAGGGAGGCTGGAGCTGTCCCCGGGGTCGGGGAGCCCTGCCCAGGCAAGTGGGAGCCAGCCCAGGGAGGCTGGAGCTGTCCCCAGGGCCCTGGAACCCTGCCCGGGCAAGTGGGAGCCAGCCCAGGGAGGCTGGAGCTGTCTCCGGGGTCGTGGAACCCTGCCCATGCAAGTGGGAGCCAGCCCAGGGAGGCTGGAGCTGTCCCCGGGGTCGGGGAGCCCTGCCCAGGCAAGTGGGAGCCAGCCCAGGGAGGCTGGAGCTGTCCCCGGGGTCGGGGAACCCTGCTCAGGCAAGTGGGAGCCAGCCCAGGGGGAGCCCTGCCCAGGCAAGTGGGAGCCAGCCCAGGGAGGCTGGAGCTGTCCCCGGGGTCGGGGAACCCTGCTCAGGCAAGTGGGAGCCAGCCCAGGGGGAGCCCTGCCCAGGCAAGTGGGAGCCAGCCCAGGGAGGCTGGAGCTGTCCCAGGGGTCGGGGAGCCCTGCCCAGGCAAGTGGGAGCCAGCCCAGTGAGGCTGGAGCTGTCCCCGGGGTCGGGGAACCCTGCCCAAGCAAGTGGGAGCCAGCCCAGGGAGGCTGGAGCTGTCCCCGGGGTCGGGGAGCCCTGCCCAGGCAAGTGGGAGCCAGCCCAGGGAGGCTGGAGCTGTCCCCAGGGCCCTGGAACCCTGCCCGGGCAAGTGGGAGCCAGCCCAGGGAGGCTGGAGCAGTCCCCGGGGTCGGGGAGCCCTGCCCAGGCAAGTGGGAGCCAGCCCAGTGAGGCTGGAGCTGTCCCCTGGGTCGGGGAACCCTGCCCAGGCAAGTGGGAGCCAGCCCAGGGAGGCTGGAGCTGTCCCCGGGGTCGGGGAGCCCTGCCCAGGCAAGTGGGAGCCAGCCCAGGGAGGCTGGAGCTGTCCCCGGGGTCGGGGAACCCTGCCCAGGCAAGTGGGAGACAGCCCAGGGAGGCTGGAGCTGTCCCCGGGGCCCTGGAACCCTGCCCGGGCAAGTGGGAGCCAGCCCAGGGAGGCTGGAGATGTCCCCGGGGTCGGGGAACCCTGCTCAGGCAAGTGGGAGCCAGCCCAGGGGGAGCCCTGCCCAGGCAAGTGGGAGCCAACCCAGTGAGGCTGGAGCTGTCCCCGGGGTCGGGGAACCCTGCCCAGGCAAGTGGGAGACAGCCCAGGGAGGCTGGAGCTGTCCCCGGGGCCCTGGAACCCTGCCCGGGCAAGTGGGAGCCAGCCCAGGGAGGCTGGAGCTGTCCCCGGGGTCGGGGAACCCTGCTCAGGCAAGTGGGAGCCAGCCCAGGGGGAGCCCTGCCCAGGCAAGTGGGAGCCAGCCCAGGGAGGCTGGAGCTGTCCCCGGGGTCGGGGAGCCCTGCCCAGGCAAGTGGGAGCCTGCCCAGTGAGGCTGGAGCTGTCCCCGGGGTCGGGGAACCCTGCCCAAGCAAGTGGGAGCCAGCCCAGGGAGGCTGGAGCTGTCCCCGGGGTCGGGGAGCCCTGCCCAGGCAAGTGGGAGCCAGCCCAGGGAGGCTGGAGCTGTCCCCAGGGCCCTGGAACCCTGCCCGGGCAAGTGGGAGCCAGCCCAGGGAGGCTGGAGCTGTCTCCGGGGTCGTGGAACCCTGCCCAGGCAAGTGGGAGCCAGCCCAGGGAGGCTGGAGCTGTCCCCGGGGTCGGGGAGCCCTGCCCAGGCAAGTGGGAGCCAGCCCAGGGAGGCTGGAGCTGTCCCCGGGGTCGGGGAACCCTGCTCAGGCAAGTGGGAGCCAGCCCAGGGGGAGCCCTGCCCAGGCAAGTGGGAGCCAGCCCAGGGAGGCTGGAGCTGTCCCCGGGGTCGGGGAGCCCTGCCCAGGCAAGTGGGAGCCTGCCCAGTGAGGCTGGAGCTGTCCCCGGGGTCGGGGAACCCTGCCCAAGCAAGTGGGAGCCAGCCCAGGGAGGCTGGAGCTGTCCCCGGGGTCGGGGAACCCTGCCCAGGCAAGTGGGAGCCAGCCCAGGGGGAGCCCTGCCCAGGCAAGTGGGAGCCAGCCCAGGGAGGCTGGAGCTGTCCCCGGGGTCGGGGAACCCTGCCCAGGCAAGTGGGAGCCAGCCCAGGGAGGCTGGAGCTGTCCCCGGGTTCGGGGAGCCCTGCCCAGGCAAGTGGGAGCCAGCCCAGGGAGGCTGGAGCTGTCCCCGGGGTCGTGGAACCCTGCCCGGGCAAGTGGGAGCCAGCCCAGGGAGGCTGGAGCTGTCCCCGGGGTCGTGGAACCCTGCCCGTGCAAGTGGGAGCAGAGGCCGGGCTGCAGTTCCGCGAGCTCGGGCTGAACACCTGCTCGTCCCCCCCGGGAGCACGGGTGTCATGAGGCCGGGTTGCAGTTCCGCGAGCTCGGGGGAACACCTGCACAAGCGCTGCGGAGGCCCCCCTGTCCTTAACCCTTTCACACCTGTTGTCCATTACAATGTACATCACCTGTTTGAGCGTTTTTCGATAGTTCTAAAAACACCTGCAGTGTTTTTAGAAGAATTCCTGTAGAAATCTGATTTTTTTTAGCAATTCAAATAAGAGTAACAGCATTTGCGTTGGGTTCCCCGGTGTCATAAATATTTTCCACCAGTAGATGGCAGCAGCCCCTAAGAAGTGGAGTCGATAACCATTCAAATACTTGAAAAAGTACATTTGGAAGAGTTTTGATGCCAATTTTGGCAGGCTCTCAAAGAATCAGCGAATGTGGTAGGTGGCTGAAAATTGCTACAGAGTACCTGTAGGACATGCAGATAATTGGTTGAAAAGCACAGGTTGCTAGGCCTTTCGGTTCCGACGCTGCCCCTGTCCTTAAATGCCACTTCTAAGTGCATTGCAGGCCCCTTGAAAAAGTACATTTGGAAGAGTTTTGAAGCCATGCAAGCAGGTAGAAACACCATTTCAAGGGCTGTAGTATCAGACTAACAGCCTGTAACTGAGCCCAGTGTTTTTAGAGCGATTCCTGCAAAATTCAGCTTTTTTCCCATTCAACTAAGGCGACCGCTGCTTTAAGCCTATGGGGCATTTGGAACAATTTTGGCAGGCTCTCAAAGAATCAGCGAATGTGGTAGGTGGCTGAAAATTGCTACAGAGTACCTGTATTATATGCAGATAATAAATGTAGAAGCACAGGTTTATGGGGCTTTTGGTTGAAATGCAGCAGCTTGCCTTAGATTGACTCATACCGAGAGATTGCAGCATATTTGATAAGAACCTTTTTAAGTGTTTCTCGGCTGTGCGAGCAGATAGAAGCTCCATTTAAATGGCTGTAGTATCAGAGAATTAGTCTCTAACAGTATTCAGTGGCCTTGTAATGAATCCTGCAAAAACTGATTTATAAGGAAAAAAAAGATTACTGGCAGATGCAAATTCACTTCTTTTTTTTTTATTTCTCTGGAACAGTAAGTGCTAGAAACCATTCAAACAGTTCCTGTATCAGGGTAACAGGTAGCAATTGTGTACCAAATTTGAGACCAATCCGTTGAAAAACAGAGTTTTTATTCAAAAAAAGCAATTGTGTTTTGTGGATTTCAATGTTATCCTATGGGGTTTTGTCAAGTTGCGGTTTGGTGCAAAATTCTTATTTTCCCTATAAATACGAAACGCCAGGTGCTATCGTTTCAGGTAGGGCATTGTTATACAGATAAGGGTGTAATCTACACAACGAGACCGTTCCTGGGTTGTAATTCCACACCTGCACTAAATGGCACGAGTTATTATGCGTATTTTTAACGTTTTTTTTTTTTGTTTTTTTTTTTGTGTGAAAACGCCTATACGTTTCAATGGGAATCACATTAAAATTAATATTTCAATAACCCCTGGTGCTACCACCTCATACAAGGTATCGTTGGATAGGTATGATTGCAAGCTACAAAACAACACCGCGCTCGAGTTTTTATTCGACTGCTACACTAAATAACGACCTTAAATATGTTTCGTTTACATTTGGCGAAAAAACGGCCCGTTCGTTTCGATGGGAGTTTTTTTTTTTTTTTTTTTTTTTAATTAATATTTAAATAACCACAGGTGGTATCAATTGAATCAAGGTATGCCTGGAAAGGTATTACTGCAAGCTACAAAACAAGACCTTTAGCACGGAAACGAGTGTGACCCTAACCCTAAACCCTAACCCTAACCCAAACCCTAACCCAACACATCTATAATATCAAACACAAAAAGAATCACAAACACCTCTAGTAGCACACTTTCTACAACACAACTTGGAATCTCTGAAAATTACAGGGCTGGAGAGGAACCAGAACTGGACAATCGGAGAAAGGAAATGGAGAGAAAAAGACTGGATCAACAAACTACAAACAACTTTCCCGCTAGGCCTGAACATTAGAATCTCCACGATAGACCTACACTAGAAAAGGAGCTCCAAAACAAAAAAAAACAAAGAAATCCAAAAAGAGCCAGATGGCCAGTGCATCTTTCTTTCCCTGAAAAACCAACCAAGTGTGGAGTTCTCAGGGAAACAAAGTTCCTACCTCACCCTAACCTTATCCCTGACCCTGACCCTGACCCTAACCCCAACCCCAACCCCAACCCCAACCCCTAACCAACATCACATAGAGTTTATTTGATTTGATTGTCATGTTGTTATATATGTGATCTTTTTGTAAAAAAATAAGAAAAAGGTTTAATTTTTAATGTAAGTACAGTGTTTCTGCTCTGAAAATGTATATAAAATTAAGTTTGATCTGTTTGTTTGTCATTTTTGTAGTGAAACAATTTTAAAATAGAGACACATATTTTGCAGCTTCAGTGGTTGTATGGTGTCCGAAGTCTCTGTGGTTTTAGTGTTAAACAGGTTTTTTTCTTGCATTTCTTTATATCGGCTTAAATTTGTTGCAGTAAAACAACAGGTTTTATTTTAGAAAACTTTCAATTTTGTGTTATTCGAAACAATAATTTGACCTGTTTGAAACAAAGAAAATGTGTAGTGAAAGATTTGTCATAGTTTTTCATTCATGGTTATGTGGTAGAAAATTCACAAAACAAGGTATTCTAGACAATGTTTAGAACACATATTTTAATGTAATAACTTGTATTGTACCACTCTGTAACTGTTTGTATTTTTCTACTCTGTATCTTATGTTTGCAACAAATAGCTGCGTGCAGAATAATGCCGCTGTGAGCAAGAGGTGTATCCACAGATAGCACCAAGCATCCTGTCTTCTAAATGTGAACGCTGACATGTTGTGGCACTAGCCACACAAGTGTTTAAATAAACACTCCCTTTAGTTAAAATGCCTGGCCAGGTAACTTCTTAATTATTGTATCTATTTAATTAAGGATTCCCCTTTAAGAAGGCTGAACTCCCATGAGCCTTTGTTCTTTTTTAAACAGGTAGAGGGTTGAAGGGAGGCAGGTTTTGTGTTTTGGGTTCTTCCATTTTGCGTATTGCGGTGTGGTTTGTGTGCAGGTACTGAATGGGTTCCAGTTGGCTTTCAGGCTTTTATTTACAAGAAAATTATATTAAATAAGAACTATACTTCCTTGGAGCATCTCTTGGACAACTTGTTGCTGTTGGACTGCCACTGGAACTACAGAATAAGCATCAACAAACAAACAAACAGTCGGGTGAGATCATTCTGGGTTTTTTTCCATTTTTTGCATTTGTTTCTTTTTTGCTCGGTTGGATTACTTGGATTATTTTTTGGACTTGATTTGTTCAAGACATTGTTTTGCATGAGTGATATGTGTGTGATAGCTTTTGTTATATATATAACTTATGCATTTATAAGTTTTTTTTACTATATTAGTAATTGGCCATTTCATATCTTTATTTCCTTGCCTGACTTTAAAATTGTTTGTTGCTTTACCCTCTACTATTTGTGGGCTTGTCTTAAATCATTTGCAATTCACTTGTGTGTAGTTTACTGGTGTGTGTGGCATTAAATTTGTTAAATGAGGACCCTCTTTTTTTGTTTTATTTGCTGTCGGCTGAAGCTTTTAGTTTCAAACTGTTACAATGTGGCAACCAATTGCAGAAGTAGAAGTTATGAGTCATGAAGATAATTTTTGAGCCACCCTTTTGACTGTCTGTTCTACTAAAAATATGGTCTCTGTCTCCTCTGTATGCAAGAGTTTTGCTCAAGTTGCTACATGCCCAACTGTCACATAGACAGTTTGTGGAGTTACCTATAAATATCCAAGTTTGGCAGTGTTATGTGGGCTTGTTCTCAAACTGACTGCACTGAGTGTTGTGACAGGCTCCAGGTTTGCAAATCTTAATAAAGCTTGCTGTTTGAGAATCTACAGTCTCTCTTCCTTTCAAAAGAATTTCCAAGACAGTTATTTCAAGTGAAATAAGTCAAGTGAAATCTGTTTTTTGCCAAAATTTCAAGGAATCTCCAAAAGGGTTATTTAATTATTCAGGGGTCTAAAGGGTTACAATATATAAAAGAAAAGAAAATATATATTCTAAAAGGTTGAAGGGCTCATAAGTGAATGGTCATCGTTCAAGAGTCAGTGGTCGGGGGGGTGGTCTATGTCCAATGGGGAGGGGCGCGTGGCTCTTCGTCCTCCGCGCCCCTCCCCATTGGACATAGACCACCCCCCGACCACTGACTCTTGAACGATGACCATTCACTTATGAGCCCTTTCCTTTCCTGGGGGGCTCCCTCCCATCTCTCTCTCCAACCAGCCTTCTTTCTCAGCACTGTATTTACTCACACACGTTCAATTCTCAGTCACTTCACTCATACCAAGCACAATCACTAGCTCAAGCCACACAGCTCTTGCTATATAATATATAAAGAGTTCAGTTGTTATTTATAACTCATACAATTAGTACAAAGCCTATTTGTGGTTTCTTATTACAGTATATTTCTATCTTAAAATGATAAATATTATATTGTCACCAAAGTGGTCATTGAGGATTATATGATTAATGTTTTATACAATTTTAATTCTTTAAAATAAAAAAAATATATATCTATATTACACATAACTTTTGATTTATTTCTCACAAATCAGTAATTTTACAATTTAGAGTAATTGGGATATATGCTAATTACATCATTACAATAGCTATTTATAATTCGTATAACTAAGTAAAATTCAATTTAGGGTTACTCTTCATTAATTTATATGTTAAAATAAGTTCAAATATTATATTGTTACCAAAACGGCGTTTGTGGATAATATATGTTAAATGTTTTATACAATTTTAATTATTAAAAATATATATATAATTTAAATATAAGTACCTTTCCAGTTAAGTGTCACAAGTCAGTACCTATTGGATTATGGGTAATATGGAAATATACGCGATATGGAGAAACCCATTGAATTAATCTGCCGTAAACACCGCAATTAACCACCAGGGGGAGATGTTTGGAAACTGCATGCAATCTTGTATTTGACCAAATGTAAACAATTATCATTTTGTCTACGAACATCCGATCCAGACGCATGATACGTCTTTGGAAAGCCACAAAACGGCTTTTTTTATATAAAAATAAATAACCCCTGGATATTGAGCTACAGGGCACAGCACGAGCAGTGAAACCGGGGTCCCCACAGACTTCTATCAGGCGCGTTCACGGTCATAACAAAGCCTACGTCAGGAGGAAATTTAACACACGAACAGTACAGCAAACTGAGTCTGGATTCTCCTCGGCTAAAACAAAACCGTATCGTTATTTATACCTGTTTAAGGGGCTTGTGTTTTGGCTGTACGGCTTCATCTCATCCTTTTTGTTTGTCATAATCGAAAGCGCGCCAGCCTCCGTATTTGTTTTTATGTTGCTGTGTTGTTTTTTGCTATGGATGATTTATCTGATTGTCCCCGCTAATGCTTTATTGTGCACACACGAGGTTGTTGCCTCTTCATGGTTTTAATATCACCGGGTGTGTGTTAATTTATTTTTATTGTTGTGTATTCGAGTTGTGAAGGAGTGGCGTCGCTGTTTATTATATTGTTGTTCTTGTTCCCTGCAGCATTGAAATGTTAGCCAGTCTGTATCTATCATTTTGGGATCCATGGTGGTTGATTACATTAGTCACTTAAACTGTAATTTCTGATTAGAATTCACTGTGTTGTTTATGTATTTGTGTGGAGTTTATTGTTTTAATTAACATAGTTTTCTGTTTTAACAAGATATAAACTGAAAAAACACAATGTGTGGGGTTTGTCAGTGTGTGCCTCGTAATCACGTCACCCACGATTTAAGACTACAGGGGGTGCGTTCACGAGAGGCAGACTTTGCTAAGTCTGCGCAGATTCTGCAAAGATTCTGAAAATTCATTGGCTACTTGCTCCGATTCTGTGCGGATTCTGCGCAGAATGACACAAGTCTGCGTGTCGTGAACGCAGCCGAACTCTCTCCACACGCAACACACAGCGTTCCAGCGCCTGCCGTCACTCCTGCACACGTGAGGGGAATACATGCGGGCTAGAGTGTCTCACGCGTGTAGGGCTGTGTGTTGAAATGAACCTGGAAACAAATCCAAATCCATGCGTTTCCAGCAGATGTGTCCGTCCTCGCCTCTTGCTTTGCTCGACTACCTCTAAGAGAAATGTGTTGGGCTTGTATCTTCACCTCAGTGTTGCTATTGTGTTTAAATTGACATATTTTTTTCGGCCCTTGCATTAAATGTCGGTTCATCTATGAGACTGAGAAATAATTCTCAGACAATATTATGGCTGTAGACCAAGAGCAAGTTCATAATACTGGTCTGTGACAATGTGAAGCACTTCCAGTGTATTTATTTATTTATTTATTTATTGCATTTATATAGCGCTTTTTCACAAAGCACTGTACACTACAGAGCACAAAAAAGAACAAACCACAATACATTTCTATAGCATGCCACACATACAGACCATAATAATACAAAAGCAGCAGTTTTTATAAAAGTATTTTTCCTCTTGACAATACTCGACCGTCCCCTCGCTAGATTGCTCTGATACTGTGTGTGTGTGTGTGTGTGTGTGTGTGTGTGTGTGTGTGTGTGTGTTCTTCTCTCGCCTGTCCTGTGAGGATGAAGATGTAGTTTCAGTGTTTAATGCTCATCCCCTCACTGTGTGTCTGTGTGTTCTTGTCTCTTGACAGGTCTGTGAGGACGAGAAGGTCTCCACAGTCTGGAGTCTGGTCTCTGACAAGCTCAACATACCTGTCAATCAACAGGGACTCCTCTACAAAGGCAAGGCGCTGTCAGGTAGGCTGAACAGCACAGCACAGCACAGCACAGTTCACCCCTCCTCTCACCCCTCGCTTCACCCCGGGTCAGTGTGGCACAGCCTGCCTGCTCTTCTAAACAAACACTTCAGCCCTGCCGACGCAGTGAGAGTCTGGAGCAGCAACACAAGGTAACCTGAACACAATAAACACACACACTACTATATACAAACACACACACACACACATAGTGAGAGTCTTGAGCAGCTACACAAGGTAACCTGAACACAATAAACACACACACACACACAGTGAGAGTCTTGAGCAGCTACACAAGGTAACCTGAACACAATAAACACACACACACACAGACACAGTGAGAGTCTGGAGCAGCTACACAAGGGAACCTGAACACAATAAACACAGACACTGCTACACACGCGCACACACACACAGACACACAACAGTGAGAGTCTGGAGCAGCAACACAAGGTAACCTGAACACAATAAACACAAACACTGCTACACACACACACACACACACACAGACACACACACACACAGTGAGAGTCTGGAGCAGCTACACAAGGTAACCTGAACACAATAAACACAGACACTGCTACACACACACACACACACACACACACACTGCTACACGCACACACACACAGTGAGAGTCTGGAGCAGCTACACAAGGTAACCTGAACACAATAAACACACACACACACACAGTGAGAGTCTGGAGCAGCTACACAAGGTAACCTGAACACAACAAACACACACACTGCTATACAGACACACACACACACACACAGTGAGGGTCTGGAGCAGCTACACAAGGTAAACTGAACACAATAAACACACACACACACAGTGAGAGTCTGGAGCAGCAACACAAGGTAACCTGAACACAATAAACACACACACTGCTATATAGACACACACACACACGCTGCTACAATGTACACCAGATTTAAAAGTATGTTCTATTGAGTGGCAATAAAGAGTGCTGACTGTATTTGAACCCGGAGTAACTGTTTGTTAAGGTAGTTAGTAACACTTGTGATTGTATTTAATGATTCTTTATATAGCCGTGATTGTCTTGATTTCAATGCAGTTAATTAATGCAGAAGTTGTTCTTCCCTGTAACTATTGTAAGGATTAATGCTGCCTCTTTCCACTTGGGGTGCATGCTATGTATTTTTTGGGGGGCACTTGTGGGACAGGTAAAGTTGTATATAATGTCCAACTAGGCTGAAAGCATTTATAGATTGTTTCATTTTTTTTTATTTTAGGTGATGAAGTGACACTTTGAATATGGGGCCTGATGAGAGAAGTATCCTTTTCATGTGGTTTTGGTTTTGCCGTTGTGAGCAGGAGTGGGAAACAGCACCGTGTCTGCATGTGAAATAACAAAGTCATCGCAGTGGAGGGACTCTCTGAAGGCTGCTGTTTGTGGATTTGTCTTGTAATGTGAGTGATCTACTGTACTGTGATGCCATTGTCTGTACGCACGCTGCACTGCAGGGGAGACACCGCTGGCATTCACAGGGCATGCTTGTTCATTTAAAGCACGCTGCACTGCATGGGAGACACCGCTGGCATTCACAGGGCATGCTTGTTCATTTAAAGCACGCTGCACTGCATGGGAGACACCGCTGGCATTCACAGGGCATGCTTGTTCATTTAAAGCATGCTGCACTGCAGGGGAGACACCGCTGGCATTCACAGGGCATGCTTGTTCATTTAAAGCACGCTGCACTGCAGGGGAGACACCGCTGGCATTCACAGGGCATGCTTGTTCATTTAAAGCACGCTGCACTGCATGGGAGACACCGCTGGCATTCACAGGGCATGCTTGTTCATTTAAAGCATGCTGCACTGCAGGGGAGACACTGCTGGCATTCACAGGGCATGCTTGTTCATTTAAAGCACGCTGCTGTGGGATGTTTGCACAGTGATCTTGTATCTTATTTTCAGGTGAAGTTTTGAATGCATCAAGTTGGAAGACTTGGCTTAAGAAAATGAACTCCACTTTTCATAATGAAAATTGTTTAGTTTGCATGATTTGATAATACAGGTGGATTTAATTAGACAACAAAACCACCCATTACTCCATAAACAATGACTTGAACAGTCATTATCCTGTCTGACCATGTTTCAGGAGACCTCTAGTGGTCAAGATGCGCCATGTGAGGGAATAATGCTATTTTTATTCTCAAACTTATATACCTCCCTTGAATTACTTTACCACAACATCTGCACACACACACACACATATATATATATATATATATATATATATATATATATATATATATATATATATATATATATACACACACACATGTAGATATGTATTCTTATCTAGTGTCGTGGTTGGAACAGTTTTGGCCTCAGCAATAGTCAATGCTAGTAATTGGAAATGCTGAGTAATTGAAAGTATTGTATGTGTTTCACTGATCTGTCATGAGGGGTGTTTGTTTTTCGCTGATCTGTCATGAGGGGTGTTTGTGCTGCACTGTGGGTCACTGATCTGTCATGAGGGGTGTTTGTTTTTCACTGATCTGTCATGTGGGGTGTTTGTGTTTCACTGATCTGTCATGAGGGGTGTTTGTGCTGCACTGTGGGTCACTGATCTGTCATGAGGGGTGTTTGTTTTTCACTGATCTGTCATGTGGGGTGTTTGTGTTTCGCTGATCTGTCATGAGGGGTGTTTGTGCTGCACTGTGGGTCACTGATCTGTCATGAGGGGTGTTTGTGCTGCACTGTGGGTCACTGATCTGTCATGTGGGGTGTTTGTGTTTCACTGATCTGTCATGTGGGGTGTTTGTGTTTCACTGATCTGTCATGTGGGGTGTTTGTGTTTCACTGATCTGTCATGTGGGGTGTTTGTGTTTCACTGATCTGTCATGTGGGGTGTTTGTTTTTCACTGATCTGTCATGAGGGGTGTTTGTTTTTCACTGATCTGTCATGAGGGGTGTTTGTTTTTCACTGATCTGTCATGAGGGGTGTTTGTGCTGCACTGTGGGTCACTGATCTGTCATGTGGGGTGTTTGTGCTGCACTGTGGGAGTCTGGAGCAGCTACACAAGGTAACCTGAACACAATAAACACAGACACTGCTACACACACACACACACACACAGACACACAGTGAGAGTCTGGAGCAGCTACACAAGGTAACCTGAACACAATAAACACACACACACAAACACACAGTGAGAGTCTGGAGCAGCTACACAAGGGAACCTGAACACAATAAACACACACACACACAGACACACAGACACACACTGCTACAATGTACACCAGATTTAAAAGTATGTTCTATTGAGTGGCAATAAAGAGTGCTGACTGTATTTGAACCCGGAGTAACTGTTTGTTAAGGTAGTTAGTAACACTTGTGATTGTATTTAATGATTCTTTATATCCGTGATTGTCTTGATTTCAATGCAGTTAATTAATGCAGAAGTTGTTCTTCCCTGCAACTATTGTAAGGATTAATGCTGCCTCTTTCAACTTGGGGTGCATGCTATGTATTTTTTGGGGGACACTTGTGGGACAGGTAAAGTTGTATATAATGTCCAACTAGGCTGAAAGCATTTATAGATTGTTTCATTTTTTTTATTTTAGGTGATGAAGTGACACTTTGAATGTGGGGCCTGATGAGAGAAGTTTCCTTTTCATGTGGTTTTGGTTTTGCCCTTGTGAGCAGGTGTGGGAGACAGCACCGTGTCTGCATGTGAAATAACAAAGTCATTGCAGTGGAGGGACTCTCTGAAGGCTGCTGTTTGTGGATTTGTCTTGTAATGTGAGTGATCTACTGTACTGTGATGCCATTGTCTGTACGCACGCTGCACTGTAGGGGAGACACCGCTGGCATTCACAGGGCATGCTTGTTAATTTAAAGCACGCTGCACTGCATGGGAGACACCGCTGGCATTCACAGGGCATGCTTGTTCATTTAAAGCATGCTGCACTGCAGGGGAGACACTGCTGGCATTCACAGGGCATGCTTGTTCATTTAAAGCACGCTGCACTGCAGGAGAGACACCGCTGGCATTCACAGGGCATGCTTGTTCATTTAAAGCACGCTGCACTGCAGGGGAGACACCGCTGGCATTCACAGGGCATGCTTGTTCATTTAAAGCACGCTGCACTGCATGGGAGACACCGCTGGCATTCACAGGGCATGCTTGTTCATTTAAAGCATGCTGCACTGCAGGGGAGACACTGCTGGCATTCACAGGGCATGCTTGTTCATTTAAAGCACGCTGCACTGCAGGAGAGACACCGCTGGCATTCACAGGGCATGCTTGTTCATTTAAAGCACGCTGCACTGCAGGGGAGACACCGCTGGCATTCACAGGGCATGCTTGTTTATTTAAAGCACGCTGCACTGCAGGAGAGACACCGCTGGCATTCACAGGGCATGCTTGTTCATTTAAAGCACGCTGCACTGCATGGGAGACACCGCTGGCATTCACAGGGCATGCTTATTCATTTAAAGCACGCTGCACTGCAGGGGAGACACTGCTGGCATTCACAGGGCATGCTTGTTCATTTAAAGCACGCTGCTGTGGGATTTTGCACAGTGATTTTGTATCTTATTTTCAGGTGAAGTTTTGAATGCATCAAGTTGGAAGACTTGGCTTAAGATAATGAACTCCACTTTTCATAATGTAAATTGTTTAGTTTGCATGATTTGACAATACAGGTGGATTTAATTAGACAACAAAACCACCCATTACTCCATAAACAATGACTTGAACATTCATTATCCTGTCTGACCATGTTTCAGGAGACCTCTAGTGGTCAAGATGCGCCATGTGAGGGAATAATGCTATTTTTATTCTCAAACTTATATACCTCCCTTGAATTACTTTACCACAACATCTGCGGACACACACACACACACAGTGAGGGTCTGGAGCAGCTACACAAGGCAACCTGAACACAATAAACACAGACATATATATATATATATATATATATATATATATATATATACACACATGTATATATGTATTCTTATCTAGTGTCGTGGTTGAACAGTTTTGGCCTCAGCAATAGTCAATGCTAGTAATTGGAAATTCTGAGTAATTTAAAGTATTGTATGTGTTTCACTGATCTGTCATGTTGGGTGTTTGTGCCTCACTGTGGGTCACTGATCTGTCATGAGGGGTGTTTGTGCTGCACTGTGGGTCACTGATCTGTCATGTGGGGTGTTTGTGCCTCACTGTGGGTCACTGATCTGTCATGAGGGGTGTTTGTGCTGCACTGTGGGTCACTGATCTGTCATGTTGGGTGTTTGTGCCTCACTGTGGGTCACTGATCTGTCATGAGGGGTGGTTGTGCTGCACTGTGGGTCACTGATCTGTCATGAGGGGTGTTTGTGCTGCACTGTGGGTCACTGATCTGTCATGAGGGGTGTTTGTGCTGCACTGTGGGTCACTGATCTGTCATGTGGGGTGTTTGTGTTTCACTGATCTGTCATGTGGGGTGTTTGTGTTTCACTGATCTGTCATGTGGGGTGTTTGTGCTGCACTGTGGGTCACTGATCTGTCCTGTGGGGTGTTTGTGCGCACTGTGGGTCACTGCCACAAGGGGTCACTGTATTTTGGATAATTTTTTTTTGTTTTTTTTAAAACCTTAATTTAACCAGGAAGTCACGTTAAGATTCAAAATCTCTTTTTCAAGACAGATCTGACCAAGAGCGCAGCAATACAGAAACAATCACACACATTAACAGATTAACAGAAACATTTAAAAAATAATAATACCATGAAACAGTAATTAATCAGGACATTTCATTGGATTATTTGCAACTTTAAAATTAATTAAAACAAGTACATTTATCAGAAATAAAATTTCCCCCCTGATTTTTTTAATCTGTTAATAATGAGATAGTTTGACATGCTTTTGAAGGTCGTTCCATGACCAGTGTTTGCTCTGCAGTTGATAGAATGTCATTCGCTTGGTCGTTATTGTTGTCTTTGACAGTTTCCTGGAGTGTGTGGCTGTGTGCCTGAGTGACATCCAGAACTTAAGAGAAGTCGTTTCATTTCTGGTTCTTTCTTGAGGAGAGGTGACTTGTAGTGGTGAGTGTCAGGGTCAGTGTGGCTCGCTCCTGTGACTCTGAGCCCTGGAGCTGCTTTTAAGGGACAGTGTCCTGCAGAGTCTGCCTGTCTGCCCTCGACATTGTGTGAGGGCGTTTGTACCTGAGAATCAGGACTAGCTTCTCATGACGAATGGGATGCTGGCTGGAACATTTATTTATGTAGTTCAGCACGTGTAGCTGACAGTGTGGACGTGCTCATCTTGCATTGCGAGTGTCAGCTGGTTCATGACTACAGTAATTCATGACTACAGTAACCTGCAGGTCACAGCTTGCACAGGTTCATCAACATTGTCAGTTCCTCATGTATCCAGTGTGCGCAGTGCTGTAGCAGACAGTGAGGAGTAGTGGAGCAACAATCAATCCATTTATCCATCCTCTGCCCTTAAATTTCCCGAGCTGCGATTACATATTGTTGAATCGATGCATGAGATGAGAGCCCAGTTTGGAGTCTGCTGTTGCCGTTGTCTCAGGAAATATGTTGATCAAGCTCTAGAATTTAAAGGGGAGGTTCCATTGTTTCTAATGTAACCGAGCCTAGGCTAGGAAATAAGTTGATCGGATATGTTAATGAAAAATAATTTAAAATTAATTTTGTAGGTATAATTTATATCAATTAATAGATCGGATTTATTCGTCGGTATGCTGCTAGATAAGATGATGTGAATATCACCTTAGATCCGATATATTAGCCTAACAAAAATGCATAATTTAAACTGACTTTTGTACGTATAATTTACATTAACATGTAGATCGGATACATTCGACAGCATTACGCTAGATAAGGGAATGTGAATATCGCTGTAATATATATTAGCAGCAAATAAATCATTTCAAATGAATTGTACGATTGTATATTTCTGATTGTGTATTTCTGTTTGTATAACAAACGTTAACTAGCAAAACATGTTGCGTATTGACGTTATTTTGCATTTCTGGAGGTGCTTTTGTTTTGGGAAGCACTACAGTTTGGACAGCAGGTATGCGAGCGATTGTCCAAAAGTTAAAGCATGAGTTTCAATCATGGAAAACATTAAGCTCCATGCTGCGATCACTAACTAGGCCACGGTGCACATCAATCACAGGATGTACTTGAAAAACGTTGCTAATACAGTTTTATTATTTGATATTTGTTCTTTCATTTATTTTACATACAGTATTTTGTATAATAAATGACAGAAAATGAACAGGAAACTGGTGATCATAGTGCATGTATTTCAATTACAAGTTTGGGAAGAAACAATACATTCATTAATTAAAATCTAAAGAGTTAACGTCTTTGCTAAACCGTGGTAAATACCTGTAGTTCAATACCAACCATGATTTTGTGTTGTGAGAGAGATCATACAGTATCTGCAGGCTACTCTATATCAGCATCATTTTAAAATGGTAAATCCCTGTAGTGCAACAACCAATAAGACATGTAAGGAGAAAGAGATACAGTATATTGAATTAAAGTGAATTATCACGATTTAAAATATTAGCTATACTAATATTAAAATGTATAAAATATGACTTGCCCTGCTAATAATATTATGGATGCAGCATGTCATTATATTACTGAAATATTTTAATTTCGATTAAAGATTGACAACATTTTGACACGTAAAATCATTTAATATATAAATAAATCTCCGCGATCACACATAAACTACATCAGATTGACATCGATGTTATAGAAACATAAAAAGACAGGGGTTTAAAACAGTTTACCATTGAAACAGTCGTCGATCACACATTTTAAAGTTCATACGAAAAGACAGTGGCACGAACACGCACCAACATAATACACAGGCAGATAAAAATAAAAAACCTTGCAGTGAACCTCCCCTTTAATCAAACTGTAGCCCTGCCTTACTTTTGTCTACTTTTAGAACATAAGAACATAAGAAAGTTTACAAACGAGAGGAAGGCCATTCAGCCCATCTTGCTTGTTTGGTTGTTAGTAGCTTATTGATCCCAGAATCTCATCAAGCAGCTTCTTGAAGTATCCCAGGGTTTCAGCTTCAACAACATTACTGGGGAGTTGGTTCCAGACCCTCACAATTCTCTGTGTAAAAAAGTGCCTCCTATTTTCTGTTCTGAATGCCCCTTTATCTAATCTCCATTTGTGACCCCTGGTCCTTGTTTCTTTTTTCAGGTCAAAGAAGTCCCCTGGGTTGACATTGTCTATACCTTTTAGGATTTTGAATGTTTGAATCAGATCGCCGCGTAGTCTTCTTTGTTCAAGACTGAATAGATTCAATTCTTTTAGCCTGTCTGCATACGACATGCCTTTTTAACCCGGGATAATTCTGTTTGCTCTTCTTTGCATTCTTTCTAGAGCAGCAATATCCTTTTTGTAACGAGGTGACCAGAACTGAACACAATATTCTAGGTGAGGTCTTACTAATGCATTGTAAAGTTTTAACATTACTTCCCTTGATTTACATTCAACACTCCTCACAATATATCCGAGCATCTTGTTGGCCTTTTTTATAGCTTCACCCGCATTGTCTAGATGAAGACATTCCTGAGTCAACATAAACTCCTAGGTCTTTTTCATAGTTCCCTTCTTCAACTTCAGTATCTCCCATATGATATTTGTAATGCACATTTTTATTGCCTGCATGCAGTACTTTACACTTTTCTCTATTAAATTTCATTTGCCATGTGTCTGCCCAATTCTGAATGCTGTCTAGATCTTTTTGAATGACCTTTGCTGCTGCAACAGTGTTTGCCACTCCTCCTATTTTTGTGTCGTCTGCAAATTTAACAAGTTTGCTTACTATACCAGAATCTAAATCATTAATGTAGATTAGGAATAGCAGAGGACCCAATACTGATCCCTGTGGTACACCACTGGTTACCTCGCTCCATTTTGAGATTTCTCCTCTAATCAGTACTTTCTGTTTTCTACATGTTAACCACTCCCTAATCCATGTGCATGCATTTGCACCCATGTGCATCCCCTGGTCAGCTGTCCAGCTCACTGCTGCAGAAGTTTGTTTGGGGCTGGGACAATGAACTTGTGTGTTTTAGCCATTTGTTAATCTTTGAAGAGGATCTGCAAGTTTGTCTTTCAGTCTTCCCTGCAATAATGATGGACTTTATTTATTTGAGAATCTGTGTTGGAAAATGTGCTATTTGACAGTGAAGTTGTTTTTAAAAAAAAAACATGTAAAGAAAATGTACATGATCTCTAACTTGCTATTTGACAAATAACAATTAAAAAATGAAAGCCTGTGTGATGCTTATTTCCCTGCAAGCCCTTTTCTTTGCCCACTGGAGCACACAGCCTCTTATGGGGGTTTGGAACCGCAAATCACTGCATCTTAAACACACAGCTCTAGAGTCCGTAACTACAGCATGTACTGTACCGGTTATTGTGTGTGTTTTAATGAAGTCTGCTGCTGTACTTGTCTGGCTGTGAGCTTTTGCTTTACCAACAAACAAGGAATTAAACAAAACAAAAGCAGCTCCGTTCTCAGCCTGGCGTGAGATTGATTTATTTTACCTACAATGGGAAGTGCTTTAGACTGAACAACCTCAAGCTCCCTTCATCTTGTCACAGCTCCGCACTGTGATATAAAGTCTATTTCCTGTACATTGTTATTATTTTTTGTGTTTTATTTATTGTGATTATTATTATGATTTTAAGAATGTATCGGAAATGTCTTTGTTTTTGCACAGTGGTAAGGTTAATCCCAGTCATTACAATGGGCAACGGAGCTGTGTTAAGATAAAACTTTTTTTTAAATTAAAGAAAATTATCTTTATTAAAATCAACAGTTCTACTAAATGGCCACACGATGGCAGCATTGGATAAGGAATAGCGAGAGCTTCGTTCTGCCTATCTTCGTAAAGTTCACTGCCTGCTTTGCCCATTGTAACCCGGTTGACAAAGCCACGCTGAATTAATCAGCTCACCTGGGGGTCGGGGGGGGGGGGGGGCGTCTATTTATTTCTTAGCAGACGCCCTTATCCAGGGCGACTTACAATTGTTGCAAGATATCACATTATTCTTTACATACAATTCCCCACTTATACAGTTGGGTTTTTTACTGGAGCAATCTAGGTAAAGTACCTTGCTCAAGGGTACAGCAGCAGCGTCCCCCACCTGGGCTTCAACCCACAACCCTCCGGTCAAGAGTCCAGAGCCCTAACCACTACTCCACACTGCTGCCCATATTTGTATGACTCTGTCAAAAATACAATAGAAGTGACTCTTTTATTTTAGATATTTTCAATGCAGTAATCATCTCCGTGTTGTACAAATCATTAGTCCAGTTCAAGTCACAAATGAGTGCAGTGGTACAGCTTGCAGAATGGCTCAGTTGGTAGAGCACAGGGTCCTGATTTCCAGGGTTGGTGGTCCAAACCCTGTTCACAATGCGTTTTTCTGGGTTTTTTTTTTCAAGTTGCTTAATTTACCTTGTAGGCAATGTAAACCTAACATCAGGGACAGCTGGTAGGTGGTGCAGTTGGGTCGGTCCCTGTGCTTAAATGCTCTTTACCTTGAGCGACTGGGATCAAATCCAAGCTGCAGACTGATAGAAGTGACTCTTTTATTGGATATTTCCAATGATCTGCATTTTGTACAAATCATTAGTTAATGTACTGGAGGTCATTTGACAGCAGGAGAGAGCAGATCTCTGGCTGGCTCAGTTGGTAGAGCACTGGACTCTGACTTCCAAGGTTGTTGCTTCAAGTCACATGTAAAGCACAAGTGTTAATCCATCAATTTCAAAATTTTTGTTAAACTTACCTGTTTATAAGGTTTGGCTTTGAATCCATTTCATCACAAATGAAACAAAGCTGAATCACCTTAGCCCCCAGGTCATCACCACAAAATGTAATAATGTGTTTCAAACAACAGGAACACCAGTCAGCTGGATAGCTTTGTTGATACAGCAGGGACACATGATTCCCTGGGTAGCGGGTTCAAACCCATTTTGGGCAGGTGTTTCCTTTTCATTTTCAAACACTTTACCCATTTTGATAGACTTGTGTTTACGTAACACAAGGGGTCAGTGGTATCATACAAATAATAATATAAAGAGGATGATATAACGGCTTCTGTGGAATGCTAGATTGTCACGTGCAGACAGGTGGTGCAGTGGGCTAGTTCACTAGCATGCTGTGCTGTCCACCTTGGGGGACTGGGATCAAATCCCGGTGAGTCCCTCCTTTGTTTTCAAAGACTTGGTTAATTTCTTATATAAGGCAATGAAAAAGCAGACTCCTCCAAGGAAGTGAGATGGACTGGGTTCAAATCAAGGTGAGTTCTTTGCTTGTTTCAAAGAATGTGTTAATTAAGCTTATATATAGTGTGAACCAAAGCTTTCCTGTGGGAGCTGGTGGCGCAGTGGCTATGCTGATGGCCTCCTCCATATCATCCAGGCTCAACAAGCGCAGCCTCCGCTCGTAATCCTGAGAGAGAGGCAGAGCGAGAGACACAGAGTCACAACTACACACTGCTCTACACCTGCATTTCAGAGTATGTGTGCTGCAGCTGTGATTGTGTGTGCGTCTCTGTGTCACTTTACAGCTGTGTCTGTGTGTGTGTGTGTGTGTGTGTGTGTGTGTGTGTGTGTGTGTGTATATAGCAGTGTCTGTGTTTATTGTGTTCAGGTTACCTTGTGTAGCTGCACCAAACTCTCACTGTGTGTGTGACTATCACAGCTCCACACTGGCCTGTCCCAGCTGCACCTCCCCTCCCTGACTATCACAGCTCCACACTGGCCTGTCCCGACTGCACCTCCCCTCCCTGACTATCAAAGTTCCACACTGGCCTGTCCCAGCTGCACCTCCCCTCCCTGACTATCACAGCTCCACAGTGTCCCGACTGCACCTCCCCTCCCTGACTATCACAGCTCCAAACTGGCCTGTCCCAGCTGCACCTCCCCTCCCTGACTATCACAGCTCCACACTGGCCTGTCCCGACTGCACCTCCCCTCCCTGACTATCACAGCTCCACACTGGCCGGTCCCAGGTGCACCCACCTCCTTGACTATCACAGCTCCACACTGGAATGTCCCAGCTGCACCTCACCTCACTGACTGTCACAGCTCCACACTGGCCGGTCCCAGCTGCAGCTCCCCTCCCTGACTATCACAGCTCCACACTGGCCGGTCCCAGGTGCACTCACCTCCCTGACTATCACAGCTCCACACTGGCCTGTACCAGCTGCACCTCCCCTCCCTGACTATCACAGCTCCACACTGGCCTGTCCCAGCTGCACCTCCCCTCCCTGACTATCACAGCTCCACACTGGCCGGTCCCAGGTGCACCTCCCCTCCCTGACTATCACAGCTCCACACTGGCCGGTCCCAGGTGCACCCACCTCCCTGACTATCACAGCTCCACACTGGCCTGTCCCAGCTGCACCTCACCTCCCTGACTATCACAGCTCCACACTGGCCTGTCCCAGCTGCACCTCCCCTCCCTGACTATCACAGCTCCACACTGGCCTGTCCCAGCTGCACCTCCCCTCCCTGACTATCACAGCTCCACACTGGCCTGTCCCAGCTGCACCTCCCCTCCCTGACTTTCACAGCTCCACACTGGCCTTTCCGAGCTGCACCTCCCCTCCCTGACTATCACAGCTCCACACTGGCCTGTCCCAGGTGCACTCACCTCCCTGACTATCACAGCTCCACACTGGCCGGTCCCAGCTGCACCTCCCCTCCCTGACTATCACAGCTCCACACTGGCCGGTCACAGGTGCACCCACCTCCCTGACTATCACAGCTCCACACTGGCCTGTCCCAGCTGCACATCCCCTCCCTGACTATCACAGCTCCACACTGGCCTGTCCCAGCTGCACCTCCCCTCCCTGACTATCACAACTCCACACTGGCCTGTCCCAGCTGCACCTCCCCTCCCCGACTATCACAGCTCCACACTGGCCTGTCCCAGCTGCACCTCCCCTCCCTGACTATCACAGCTCCACACTGGCCGGTCCCAGGTGCACTCACCTCCCTGACTATCACAGCTCCACACTGGCCTGTCCCAGCTGCACCTCCTCTCCCTGACTATCACAGCTCCACACTGGCCGGTCCCGACTGCACCTCTCCTCCCTGACTATCACAGGTCCACACTGGCCTGTCCCAGCTGCACCTGGGATGAGAGAGGGGGAGAAGAGGGGAGAGGGGGGAGGAGAGAGGTGGAGAGGAGAGGAGAGGGGAGAGGGGGAGGAGAAGAGGGGGGAGAGGGGAGAGGGGAGAGGTGGAGAGGGCAGCAGCAGTATTCCTCAGTCCAGGAAGGACAGCTCCATGCACTCCACAGCCTCAGGGTGAAGCATGCGAGTCGCCAGCCGCTCCATATCATCCAGGCTCAACAAGCGCAGCCTCCGCTCGTAATCCTGAGAGAGAGGCAGAGGGAGAGACACAGAGTCACAAATACACGCTGCACTACACCTGCATTTCAGAGTGTGTGTGCTGCAGCTGTGATTGTGTGTGCGTCTCTGTGTCACTGTACAGCTGTGTCTGTGTGTGTGTGTGTGTGTGTGTGTGTGTATATAGCAGTGTCTGTGTTTATTGTGTTCAGGTTACCTTGTGTAGCTGCTCCAGACTCTGTGTGTGTGTGTGTGTGTGTGTGTGTGTGTGTGTGTGTGTGTGTGTGCATGTGTATAGCAGTGTGTGTGTTTATTGTGTTCAGGTTACCTTGTGTAGCTGCTCCAGACTCTCACTGCGTCGGCAGGGCTGAAGTGTTTGTTCAGAAGAGCAGGCAGGCTGTGCCACACTGACCCGGGGTGAGGCGAGGCGTGAGAGGAGGGGTGAGCTGTGCTGTGCTGTTCAGCCTACCTGCCAGCACCTTGCCTTTGTAGAGGAGTCCCCTGTTGATTGACAGGTATGTTGAGCCTGTCAGAGACCAGACTCCAGACTGTGGAGACCTTCTCATCCTCACAGACCTGTCAAGAGACAAGAACACACAGACACACAGTCACACAGTGAGGGGATAAGCATTAAACACTGAAACATCTTCATCAGTTCGCAAGCTTCGAGTGAAGTGACATCCCTCATCTGCCACCATGCAAATGCACTTAGTGTCATTTCAAACGGGATTGAGATTATTATGCTCAAGAGCTAAAAGGCAATAACAATGTACGATTATAAACAAACCACACCCTGCTGATCAGAGCTCACAAAGACAAACACATTATTAAAAGCCACTCAGCAAACAGTCACAAGCGGGTCCGGACGGCCATTTGTTATTAAAAATGCGGGATTCAAAAACAACCGCTCCACTGAATAATAAACAAAGTAAACGAGATGCACTCACCTGGTTTAACGAGCGCTGTCCCTCGTAGTCTGTGTAA
This sequence comes from Acipenser ruthenus, assembly GCF_902713425.1. Classification (NCBI taxonomy): domain Eukaryota; kingdom Metazoa; phylum Chordata; class Actinopteri; order Acipenseriformes; family Acipenseridae; genus Acipenser; species Acipenser ruthenus. The sequence continues at coordinate 69,323 of NC_081223.1, forward strand.
AACAATAGCAAACGCCTCCTAACATGGCGTCCTTCTTCCACAAACTTATCACATTAAATAAAGTCGTTTCACACAGACACACGCCTCCGGCTGAGCTGTCCTCAGCTCTTTAAAATTGGTAGCGAACTTCAGGGAGACAGACGAGACTTTAGCTTTCATTTCCTATCCAATGCTGCCCTCGTGTGGACATTTAGTAGAACTGCTGTCGAGGGGTTGAATTGAGTGTTAACTAATTCTGCTTCATAAAATCAAATGAAACCTGCTGAAAAACGTCACGTTAGCATACTGAAATACACGCCGCTTGTAGTTTTCCATATACTTAACTAAAAACTGACACAAATATAAAATGTGACATTTCCAAAACTGATGCTGCTCTTTTATTTAAACAACTGCTCTATCAATGCAATGGTCGTCGTGAATTTTGGTTATATTTCTACGTCTGTGATTAAATTATTGCAAACGTCTGTATATACTTTCAGATACATTTTAAACCGCTATAAAAGAGAACTACAATTGATTCCTTCAGGCACGTTCCGGTTTAGAATCGTTGTTTTCTTTGGTTATTTCGAAACTGGCCGTTTTAAAATATGACTGATAGTAAAACAGTTCTTCACTAAAAGCATGAAAATATAATATTATTAAAATACTGACGTGGACACGTGTACTAAAAAATGTTTTATTAATAATAAATGTATCTTTTTAAACAGGTGCGCACGTTGGACAGCCATAGGGTCTATACAAATTAGGTAACGCATTTCTAACTTTTGATTCGCTAACTGCGTTCGCCAATCAGAAGTCATTTAATTTGTGACTTGTCTTTTATCCAATCAGATTGTTTAGGACATGACGTAACCGTTCCACTTTCTCTCTACGAGATAGCCGCATCGGTAAGGAATTCATCAAATAATCTTCCAGCGCCTCCCGACTGCAGTACCGGTGCGTGTCCACTGGAGGGAGCCGAGCGCCTCCGTGGCGGCGGCTCCGCATGACTCGAGCGCGTTTGTGACGTCCCCGCCCCGATTGGCCCGTCTGTCGCTGTTTGTGAAGATAGCGTTTGCAGTTTTCACTGTAAACCTCTGGAGCTTGGGAAGAGAAACTGCCCGTGAAAGCTGAGCGACCAAAACTGTGAAAAATGACATCGCTCTGATAAAAATAAGCTCGTTAACAATGCAGAGATGCCAGCTTATAAAAGCAGAACCTAGGAGAACAGCAGCAGCATTTCTTTTTTTAAGGCCAGGGGCTGCTAGCCTGTGAAATGAAAAGGCTATTGGGTCTGGCAAGCCAGTAACATTATTTCTGCTGTTTAATCTAGAACTGGTAATTGTAAACACATGGCATTTAAAATGAACAACCCCAAAACAAATACTTCAACACAGATTTGTATTTATTTTTTTAAGTTGTAATTGTGTTTCTTCTGGATTAAGAAATAATATAAGAAATTAACCAAGTCTTTGAAAACAAAGGAGGAACTCACCTGGATTTGAACTCAGTCCCCCACGGTGAGCAGCACAGCATGCTAGTGAACTAGCCCACTGCACCACCTGTCTGCTTGTGACTGCCTTGCCGTCTAACCTTGGATATGAGGTTCACTTCCCTTGTCAGAGATCGCACACTGCAGGAGTGGAGAATCCTGGCTGGCTGCACAGTTGCAGTCTTTCATGCCACTGAAGAGAGGAGGGATTATGAAACACCCCTGTTACACAGCAGGGCTCGGAGGTAAATACCAGGGATACCAGGTCAATGCTATGAGTGTTAACACTAATCATATATATAATAACTGTGTGGCTTCCAGAGGAACATGTGTTTTTTATATTGTGTTCCTCGTCAAGCTGTGGAATCTGAAGCTGCGCAGCAGAAATGATTCCACTTCCAGCAGGTTGACTTTGTGCAAAGTTTCTATTCTGATGTAAACTTTCATCCTCCCAGAGCACTGTACTGTCTCCACTAATTCATTATTACTGATGAACCAACGGGAGCGCCAAGCCTTCCTCAATAGGCAAAGCTAGCGCTGCTGTTCAGGGTGAGCGTGCCTCAGCACTGCCAGCAAGCACTCGGGCACTGGGGAGCAAAGCAGCACAAGAGCCTGGATGTCTTGGCTTTGCTGGAGTGAAGGGAGCTCTGTGAACACTATCCTGTCCTTTCTGCAGAGGAAACGGAAGATTAGCATGGAAAGTGACCCCTTAGAGGAAGGACAGCGTTCTGATCAAGGACAGCCATGAAAAGGCTTCAGAGGCTTCAAGTCGTCGTTTAAAGTTTAGCCTGTCTGCATACGACATGCCTTTTAAACCCGGGATAATTCTGGCTGCTCTTCTTTGCACTCTTTCTAGAGCGGCAATATCCTTTTTGTAACGAGGTGACCAGAACTGAACACAATATTCTAGGTGAGGTCTTACTAATACATTGTAGAGTTTTAACATTACTTCCCTCGATTTAAATTCAACACTTCTCACAATATATCCGAGCATCTTGTTGGCCTTTTTTATAGCTTCCCCACATTGTCTAGAGGAAGACATTTCTGAGTCAACATAAACTCCTAGGTCTTTTTCATAGTTCCCTTCTTCAATTTCAGTATCTCCCATATGATATTTGTAATGCACATTTTTTATTGCCTGCATGCAATACTTTACACTTTTCTCTATTAAATGTCATTTGTCATGTGTTTGCCCAGTTCTGAATGCTGTCTAGATCATTTTGAATGACATTTGCTGCTGCAACACTGTTTGCCACTCCTCCTATTTTTGTGTCGTCTGCTAATTTAACAAGTTTGCTTACTATACCAGAATCTAAATCATTAATGTAGATTAGGAATAGCAGAGGACCTAATACTGATCCCTGTGGTACACCACTGGGTACCTCGCTCCATTTTGAGGTTTCTTCTCTAATCAGTACTTTCTATTTTCTACATGTTAACCACTCTCTAATCAATGTGCATACATTTCCTTGAATCCCTACTATGTTCAGTTTGAGAATTAATCTTTTATGCGGGACTTTGCCAAAAGCTTTCTGGAAATCTAAATATACCATGTCATATGCTTTGCAATTATCCATTGTCGATGAGATCAGAGCCAGCCAGCCCGAGTGGAGCACAGAAATGGGAGATGAGGCTCAATACAACGCAAACCATCCGAATCCAAGCAAATCAAAAAGAATCTGTCAAGAAATCAGGACAGCAGACTACTGACTACTGTGAGAAATTCAAAACATTCAAAAATACTAACTGCTGTGTGAGAAAAAAATACTATGAACTGCTGTTAGAAATTAAAAAAAAAATCAAAACAATCACTAACTGCTGTGAGCAATTCAACAAAAACAATGGCACTGTCATGGGGCAGGGCAGTGAGAGCTGCCTGGGCTCGTTTGAGCTTCCCATCACTGAGACAGCAGGTGGAGAGAGAGAAGACAGTTGCAGAGCATGCAACCCTGCAACCTCTCCCCCCAAACACAGCCCAGCAGCCTGCCCCCCCACCCCCAGCAGAGCCCAGCAGCCTGCTCCCCCACCCCCAGCACAGCCCTATCACTGACTCCCTCAAACAGACCAGCAACATCACAGCAGCTCAGGGACGAGGTGCAAAGGCTGAAGATGCCTGGAGGAGGACAACCAGGCCATGAAGACAGACCTGAGAGAGGAGCTGACCAGGACAGCACAGCACAGAGAGCTGAGGAGCCTGCAGAGAGAGCTGGACAAAGAGGCAGCCTGCTACACACACCAGCAGCCCAGGAGAAGCACAGCACCAGCCTGACCTGCACTGACACACACACACTGACAACCCAGAAACACAGACAGGCACAAGCACACAGACAAAGCTTTTGACAAAGTCCCGCATAAAAGACAAATTCTCAAACTGAATGCAGTAAGGATTCAAGGAAATGCATGCACATGGATTAGGGAGTGGTTAACATGTAGAAAACAGAAAGTACTGATTAGAGGAGAAACCTCAAAATTGAGCGAGGTAACCAGTGGTGTACCACAGGGATCAGTATTGGGTCCTCTGCTATTCCTAATCTACATTAATGATTTAGATTCTGGTATAGTAAGCAAACTTGTTAAATTTGCAGACGACACAAAAATAGGAGGAGTGGCAAACACTGTTGCAGCAGCAAAGGTCATTCAAAAAGATCTAGACAGCATTCAGAATTGGGCAGACACATGGCAAATGAAATTTAATAGAGAAAAGTGTAAAGTACTGCATGCAGGCAATAAAAATGTGCATTACAAATATCATATGGGAGATACTGAAGTTGAAGAAGGGAACTATGAAAAAGACCTAGGAGTTTATGTTGACTCAGGAATGTCTTCATCTAGACAATGCGGGTGAAGCTATAAAAAAGGCCAACAAGATGCTCGGATATATTGTGAGGAGTGTTGAATGTAAATCAAGGGAAGTAATGTTAAAACTTTACAATGCATTAGTAAGACCTCACCTAGAATATTGTGTTCAGTTCTGGTCACCTCGTTACAAAAAGGATATTGCTGCTCTAGAAAGAATGCAAAGAAGAGCAAACAGAATTATCCCGGGTTAAAAAGGCATGTCGTATGCAGACAGGCTAAAAGAATTGAATCTATTCAGTCTTGAACAAAGAAGACTACGCGGCGATCTGATTCAAACATTCAAAATCCTAAAAGGTATAGACAATGTCAACCCAGGGGACTTCTTTGACCTGAAAAAAGAAACAAGGACCAGGGGTCACAAATGGAGATTAGATAAAGGGGCATTCAGAACAGAAAATAGGAGGCACTTTTTTACACAGAGAATTGTGAGGGTCTGGAACCAACTCCCCAGTAATGTTGTTAATGGGCTGAATGGCCTCCTCTCGTTTGTAAACTTTCTTATGTTCTTATGTTCCTAATGCCATGACAGATCATGTTGCATTTGAAAAGGCAATAAATATGTGTATTATAAATATCACATGGGAGATACTGAAATTGAAGAAGGAATCTATGAAAAAGACCTAGGGGTTTATGTTGACTCAGAAATGTCTTCATATAGACAATATGGGGAAGCTATAAAAAAGGCCAACAAGATCAACGGATATATTGTGAAAAGTGTTGAATTTAAATCAAGGGAAGTCATTTTAAAACTTTACAATGCATTAGTAAGACCTCACCTAGAATATTTTGTTCAGTTCTGGTCACCTCGTCACAAAAAGGATATTGCCGCTCTAGAAAGAGAACAAAGAAGAGCGACCAGAATTATCCAGGGTTTATTCAGTCTGGAACAAAGAAGACTACGTGGTGATCTGATTCAAGCATTCAAAATTCTAAAAGGTATTGACAATGTCGACCCAGGGGACTTTTTCGACCTGAAAAAAGAAACAAGGACCAGGGGTCACAAATGGAGATTAAATAAAGGGACATTCAGAACAGAAAATAGTAGGCACTTTTTTACACAGAAAATTGTGAGGGTCTGGAACCAACTGCCCAGTAATGTTGTTGAAGCTGACACCTTGGGATCCTTCAAGAAGCTGCTTGATGAGATTCTGGGATCAATAAGCTACTAACAACCAAAGGAGCAAGATGGGCTGAATGGCCTCCTCTCGTTTGTAAACTTTCTTATGTTCTTATGTTCTAGAAGGAAGCAAAGTCAAACACACATACAAGAGAAATACTTAACTCTTCTTTCTTCAAGACAAGCACAGAGTGGGATTCACATCTCCAACCCTGCAAGAGAAAAAACAGGCATCAGGAGACACACTCTTCACAGCCACGAGCTCGCTCTGCATTCACTGCATTGAGTGACAAACCCCAGGGTGCTGCCAGTGACTCACACAGCATGCAACATGAACACTCACACTGGTTAGTACAGGTATGAACACGCAGCCACAACTCCATGCACTCTGCACAGCATACAACATCAGGGACAGGTTTGCACAATGAGAGCCTATCAACTCAAAGTACACAAACACTAAACTATGAACATGAGTCTACAAACAACACTGCCAATGATGACAAATAAATGCAAGACTACACTACTGCTAACACTGAAATCTCTGAATGCAACAGCGTGTTACACAAGCAGTCAGGGGACAGCCAAGGTCACCTGTAACGTTACAATAATGACAGCTTATTGTGTTAGACTGTCAAACACTTTCAGATAGATAGATAGATTCAACTAATCAGTCTAACAAATCTAACAGCATAGCCACAAGAGCAGCATTACCTTTCAATAAAACATACCTGAACTAAATCTATTAACAAATCTAACGGCATAACATGTAACAAAATCTCTAATAAAATCTAACTTGTGCAAAATGAAATACTCACTTCCTGAACCCCTTCATAAAGGTGAACCCTTTATAGTATTCACAGTTTCAGTGTAAACAATTTTAGTTTGGGAAGGAAAACTGCCTGTGAAATCTGAGCGGCTGAAACTCGGAAAAATGACATTGCTCTGCTAAAAAGACGAGATGCCCTACACAGCCTCATACTACTACTAACTCATAAATCACAAAAATCGTGATTCCTACAAAGCATATTAATATTAGTAAAATAATAATAATAATAATAATAATAATAATAATAATAATAATAATAATAATAATAATAATAATTAATTCGGCTAGACAACTCCCATCTCCAACAATCCTCTGGCTACAGTACCAGAGTGTGTCCACTGGAGGGGGCAGTGTGCTCAGTGGCTGCTTGTTTGCCCTGCCGGAACATGAGTTGTAGTGTGTATTAATGTCCACCAGAGGGGGCAGCGCGCCTGGGTCTCTGATATAGAGAGAGAGAGCTGGAAAAAATGAGCTGTTAAAACATATACAATTTTTGAGTTGGCAAAGTCATCAGCTGTGATTCTTATTTGAGTACAATGCTAATTTAATGTTCAGAGAAGACAAGGAGAGCATTTTGAAAAAAAAAAATTAATAAAAAGAAAAGAAAAACTAAAAGCAGAAGACAGCAGAAACACTGAGATCAGAGCCAGTCAGCCCGAGTGGAGCATAGAAAGAGGAGGTGAGGCTCAATACAACGCAAACCATCTGAATCCGAGCAAATCAAAAAGAATCTGTCAAGAAATCAGGACAGCAGACTACTGACTACTGTGAGAAATTCAAAACATTCAAAATTACTACTAACTGCTGTGTGAGAAAAAAAAAAAATACTATGAACTGCTGTGAGAAATTCAATAAATAAATCAAAATGTTCAAAACGACCACTAACTGCTGTCAGAAATTAAACCAAAAAAATCAAAACAAACACTAACTGCTGTTAGAAATTCAACAAAAAAAAGACCATAACGCTGTGAGAAATTTAAAAAAAATGCATAATGAAGTGACAGTTGAAGAGAGCCTCCCAACTGCCATAGAAACTGGCACTGTAGAACAATGGCACTGTCATGGGGCAGGGCAGTGAGAGCTGCCTGGGCTTGTTTGAGCTTCCCATCACTGAGACAGCAGGTGGAGAGAGAGAAGACAGAGCCAGAGCATGCAACCCTGCAACCTCTCCCCCCAAACACAGCCCAGCAGCCTGCCCCCCCACCCCCAGCACAGCCCTGTCACTGACTCCACACCCCCAGCAGAGCCCAGCAGCCTGCCCCCCCACCCCAGCACAGCCCTGTCACTGACTCCCCACCCCCAGCACAGCCCAGCAGCCTGCCGCCCCACTCCCAACACAGCCCAGCACCCTGCCCCCCAAACACCAGAACAGCCCTGTCACTGACTCCGCACCCCCAGCACAGCCCAGCAGCCTGCACCCCCACCCCCAGCACAGCCCTGTCACTGACTCCCCACCCCCAGCACAGCCCAGCAGCCTGCCCCCCACCCCCAGCACAGCCCAGCAGCCTGCCCCCCCACCGCAGCACAGCCCTGTCACTGACTCCCCACCTCCAGCACAGCCCAGCAGCCTGCCCCCCACCCCCAGCACAGCCCAGCAGCCTGCCCCCCCACCCCAGCACAGCCCAGCAGCCTGCCCCCACCCCCAGCACAGCCCAGCAGTCTTCCCCCACCCCCAGCACAGCCCAGCAGCCTGCCCCCCCCACCCCCAGCACAGCCCTGTCACTGATTCCCCACCCCCAGCACAGCCCAGCAGCCTGCCCCCCACCCCAGCACAGCCCAGCAGCCTGCCCCCCCACCCCCAGCACAGCCCAGCAGCCTCCCCCCCACCCCCAGCACAGCCCAGCAGTCTTCCCCCACCCCCAGCACAGCCCTGTCACTGACTCCCCACCCCCAGCACAGCCCAGCAGCCTGCCCCCCCACCCCCAGCACAGCCCAGCAGTCTTCCCCCACCCCCAGCACAGCCCTGTCACTGACTCCCCACCCCCAGCACAGCCCAGCAGCCTGCCCATCCCACCCCCAGCACAGCCTAGCAGTCTTCCCCCCACCCCCAGCACAGCCCAGCAGCCTGCCCCCCACCCCCAGCACAGCCCTGTCACTGACTCCCCACCCCCAGAACAGCCCAGTAGCCTGCCCCCACCCCCAGCACAGCCCAGCAGCCTGCCCCCCACCCCAGCACAGCCCAGCAGCCTGCCCCCCCACCCCCAGCACAGCCCAGCAGTCTTCCCCCACCCCCAGCACAGCCCTGTCACTGACTCCCCACCCCCAGCACAGCCCAGCAGCCTGCCCCCCACCCCCAGCACAGCCCAGCAGCCTGCCCCCACCCCCAGCACAGCCCAGCAGCCTAACCCCCACCCCCAGCACAGCCCAGCAGCCTGCCCCCCCCACCCCCAGCACAGCCCAGCAGCCTGCCCCCACCCCCAGCACAGCCCAGCAGCCTCCCCCCCACCCCCAGCACAGCCCTGTCACTGACTCCCCACCCCCAGCACAGCCCAGCAGTCTTCCCCCACCCCCAGCACAGCCCAGCAGCCTGCCCCCCACCCCCAGCACAGCCCTGTCACTGACTCCCCACCCCCAGAACAGCCCAGTAGCCTGCCCCCCACCCCAGCACAGCCCAGCAGCCTGCCCCCCACCCCAGCACAGCCCAGCAGCCTGCCTCCCCACCCCCAGCACAGCCCAGCAGTCTTCCCCCACCCCCAGCACAGCCCTGTCACTGACTCCCCACCCCCAGCACAGCCCAGCAGCCTGCCCCCCACCCCCAGCACAGCCCAGCAGCCTCCCCCCCACCCCCAGCACAGCCCAGCAGTCTTCCCCCACCCCCAGCACAGCCCTGTCACTGACTCCCCACCCCCAGCACAGCCCAGCAGCCTGCCCACCCCACCCCCAGCACAGCCCTGTCACTGACTCCCCACCCCCAGCACAGCCCAGCAGCTTGCCCATCCCACCCCCAGCACAGCCTAGCAGTCTTCCCCCCACCCCCAGCACAGCCCAGCAGCCTGCCCCCCACCCCCAGCACAGCCCTGTCACTGACTCCCCACCCCCAGAACAGCCCAGTAGCCTGCCCCCACCCCCAGCACAGCCCAGCAGCCTGCCCCCCACCCCAGCACAGCCCAGCAGCCTGCTCCCCCACCCCCAGCACAGCCCAGCAGCCTGCCCCCACCACCAGCACAGTTCCGCAGCCTGCCCCCTACCCCCAGAACAGCCATGTCACTGACTCCCCACCCCCAGCACAGCCCAGCAACCTGCCCCCACCCCCAGCACAGCCCTATCACTGACTCCCTCAAACAGACCAGCAACATCACAGCAGCTCAGGGACGAGGTGCAAAGGCTGAAGAGGCCCGGAGGAGGACAACCAGGCCATGAAGACAGAGCTGCGGAGACTGAGAGAGAAACTGACCAGGACTGCACAGCACAGAGAGCTGAGGAGCCTGCAGAGAGAGCTGGAGGGACTGAGAGGCAGCCTGCTACACACACCAGCAGCCCAAGAGTAGCACAGCACCAGCCTGGCCTGCACTGACACACACACTGACAACCCAGACACACAGACAGGCACAAGCACACAGGCAAGCACAGGAACACACACGAGAACACACACAGCCCCAGAAACACACACAGGAACACACACAGCCCCAGACACACACACAAGAACACACACAGGAACACACACAGCCCCAGAAACACACACAGGAACACACACAGCCCCAGACACACACACAGGAACACACACAGGAACACACACAGCCCCAGAAACACACACAGGAACACACACAGCCCCAGACACACACAGGAACACACACAGGAACACACACAGCCCCAGACACACACAGGAACACACACAGGAAAACACACAGCCCCAGACACACACACAGGAACACACACAGGAACACACACAGCCCCAGAAACACACACAGGAACACACACAGCCCCAGACACACACACAGGAACACACACAGCCCCAGAAACACACACAGCCCCAGACACACACAGGAACACACATAGGAACACACACAGCCCCAGACACACACAGGAACACACACAGGAACACACACAGCCCCAGACACACACACACGAGAACACACAGCCCCAGAAACACACACAGGAACAAACCCAGCCTCAGACACACACACACACACAGGAGCACACACAGCCCCAGAAACACACACCGTAACACACACAGGAACACACACAGCCCGAGACACACACACAGCCTCAGACACACACACACACAGGAACACACACAGCCCCAGAAACACACACAGGAACACACACAGCACGAGACACACACACAGCCTCAGACACACACACACACACAGGAACACACACAGCCCGAGACAAACACACAGCCTGAGACACACACACAGCCTCAGACACACACACAGCCTCAGACACACAGACAGTCACACACACAGAGCAGCAGGCCCGTGCTGAGATGCTCATCCTTATAGATTCAAACGGGAGATTCCTGGATGACAGGCGGCTTTTTCCTGGTTGGAGAGTCGACAAGATGAAGAGCCCAACGACACAGAGCGCCCTGCAAATCCAATCTAAGCACAGCCAGAAGAGCCCTAAATGCATCCTCACACACACACCGGCACCAACACCCTGCACTCAGACACAGGGTGTGGCCAAATCCCTGCAGCAGGGGCAGAAATGGCAGCCAGAAAATTGCCCTGCTTCAAAGTGATTGTGTCCACCCTGCTCCCCCAAGCGGACGTGCCTCATCACATCATTCAGGGCATCAACATGGAGGTGTCCCGGGGCTGCGCCCTGCTGCCCAGCATGCACCTGGCATAGCACCGCCACGTCCAGCCCTGCCACATGTATGACCAGCTGCACCTCGACAAGGAGGGCACAAAGCTGTTTGCAAAGTCCCTCAAGGACACCGCCCTGGGCCGAGAGCTCACCAGTCCCCCCCACACTGAGGCCAGCCGCACGCCCAGCCGCCTTGGAGCCCACAGGAGCCCCCAGCCCCCCAGGCGACACACCCCCAGCCCTCCAGTGCAGCCCAGGTAGAGCTGCCAGTCAGCAGGAGTGGAGCCAGGGGACCACACTGCCCACACGCCACCCACAGCCCCCGCAGCACAGCTATGCAGCAACTGTGTCCCGGCCAGGAAACCCTGCCAGCATGGAGCTGATCGACATAAGACAGCTTAGAACCCTGATCTGCACCAAGCTAATGAGCTAACTGACACTATCACCTGTACAGCACCCAATTAAAACACAGGGGGAGCTAATGAGTTAACTGACACTATCACCTGTACAGCACCCAATTAAAACACAGGGGGTGCTAATGAGTTAACTGACACTATCACCTGTACAGCACCCAATTAAAACACAGGGGGTGCTAATGAGTTAACTGACACTATCACCTGTACAGCACCCAATTAAAACAAAGGGGGAGCTAATGAGTTAACTGACACTATCACCTGTACAGCACCCAATTAAAACACAGGGGGTGCTAATGAGTTAACTGACACTATCACCTGTACAGCACCCAATTAAAACACAGGGGGTGCTAATGAGTTAACTGACACTATCACCTGTACAGCACCCAATTAAAACAAAGGGGGAGCTAATGAGTTAACTGACACTATCACCTGTACAGCACCCAATTAAAACACAGGGGGTGCTAATGAGTTAACTGACACTATCACCTGTACAGCACCCAATTAAAACACAGGGGACAAAATCATTAGCATAATTTAAAAAATGAACAAATATGAAGTAAAGCTAATGTACATCAATATGAATATGTAAAAGGGATCTCAAATAATTATCACAGCTTATTGCTTTGTTACTTGAACCCTAGAAAATGAAAAATAATAATAATGGGCAGCAGTGTGGAGTAGTGGTTAGGGCTCTGGTCGTGGGTTCAATCCCAGGTTGGGGACACTGGTGCTGTACCCTTGAGCAAGGTACTTTACCTAGATTGCTCCAGTAAAAACCCAACTGTATAAATGGGGAATTGTATGTAAAAATAATGTGATATCTGTATAATGTGAAATAATGTATAATGTGATATCTTGTAACAATTGTAACTCTGTACCACACACATATTAGCACCCAGAGGAACAGCCATGATAGTGTGGGGGATCAGAGTGGGAAACAGTTCCTGCAGCTCTGTCAAGGCCTGGGTGTGTACATCGTCAACGGCAGGACCAGGGGTCTTCTCTGGGGAGATTCACCTAAAGCTCAGCCTCCTTGTAGTAGTGTGGTAGATTATGCCAGAACAGACAGAGACACAAAACATATGAAAGCATTTATAGTTAGGCAACAGATTCCCAAAGAGAAACGTTATGACAGTGAATGGAGCTCCGCTAGGTGCTACATTGATAAACGTTCAAACTACAGTTTTAGTTCATGTTTATTAAACATGCCATCTGCTATGACAAATCCTTTAGACAGGGAGTTTGAACTCAAAGCATCCCTCAATTCTAATGAGATTTTCTCCTGCTAGGCAACTGCTGCTTACAATAGCATCTAGCAAATTATGTTCCATCTCCCAGCAAATAGAAAGACCACTATGACTGTTGCTCAGGCCATGACAAACGGATATGGCATAAACACTACACCAACTCGAATTCTGGTTAGAGCTGCATACAACTCCACAGAAAGCCAGCCTCAGGTGGTAAGTAGTCTAGGCTTCATTGTTCTCTAGTAGAGTATATCCAGACTATGAAGGTAGACTACAGTCTTGTTTTTTGTTTTAGTAAAAGTTCCCCCTCCCCTCCAACAGATGCAAACTGTACCAATGGCTGTGTTAAGATCAACCACCTTTTATAAGCAAAGATGGATGGTCATGATGGTGGACACTGCAGTTACATGTCCTACTGGTGAGTAAGGTTATGGAGGGCAACGGTGCTCAAGAACTGTTCTAGGTTTATGTATGAATTTTCTATATCAAGTCTATGGTGTTCCTTTCTGTCAGATGGAACGGCCTTCACAGAACAGATGATTACATGGAATGTTCCCCGTGTTCTACCTCCTCTTGTTCCGACACCACAAATTACTACCCTTGATGTCCAAATGGGAGTTGATGGCCGCAAGCTTGACCCTGCAACGATACATAATAGAGATTATAAACTGGATGTCGGTCCCCAGCTAATCACTGTAAAAATTCCTGTGGGAGCTGATGGTGGATATTACAAGGTATGTAGAAGTTCAACATCTAAATCCTTCTCATTTTAAAGCTTTCCTCCTAAGATGCTTCTGTGCTTTCAGAGCCATGTATTGGACAACACCTATGTGATCTCTTACTCTACTGAACCAATGCTGGAGCATTATTATTATTTATTATTATTTGTTTATTTAGCAGATGCCTTTATCCAAGGCGACTGACAGAGACTCGGGTGTGTGAACTATGCATCAGCTGCAGAGTCACTTACAATTACGTCTCACCCGAAAGACGGAGCACAAGGAGGTTAAGTGACTTGCTCAGGGTCACACAATGAGTCAGTGGCTGAGCCTGGATTTGATGCTTTAAATTCTTTCAGGTAACTCCAAACACATGCAAAAAAATAAATTATATATATATATATATGTGTGTGTGTGTGTGTGTGTGTGTGTGTGTGTGTGTGTGTGTGTTACATTTTTTAACTTAGTGTAGTTTTTATTAATCACCTTAGATGTAAAATTAAAAAATAAATCTAATACAGTCGTTAGTGTTCAGTCGCATAACAGTGATAATGCAAACAAACTACAATTCCCAGAATCCCTTGCCAGTTTCTGTAGTCCCATGTGTGATGTCATAGGTCTGCCTGCCTCTGAGTTGTGATTACACAGGCATAATCTACTTATTAGATTCCTTCTTGCTTTGACATGCTACTTTCAGTATGCAAGTTTAGGGTGAAATTATCAACACTCCTCATATATATACCTTGTTCTAGCATCACAAAAAGTGTGTAGATTTATATGGGTCGAATATGTTTGTCTTTTGTTATGAATTATTATTATTATTATTATTTATTTCTTAGCAGATGCCCTTATCCAGGGCGACTTACAATTGTTACAAGATATCACATTATACATTATTTCACATTATACAGATATCACATTATTTTTTTTTTTGTTTATACAATTACCCATTTATACAGTTGGGTTTTTAATGGAGCAATCTAGGTAAAGTACCTTGCTCAAGGGTACAGCAGCAGTGTCCCCCATCCTGGGATTGAACCCACGACTCTCCGGTCAAAAGTCTAGAGCCCTAACCACTACTCCACACTGCTGCCCTGCAAGTTTGTATTCATTTTATTCACTGCGGTTTATACGTCTTTTACTGGAAGTGGTCCCTGGTTTGAGCCCCAAGTGAGTTATTACTTTAGCATTTCAGTTTTAACACCATGTGTACAAATTAGTCTTTTTTTTACTCGAGGAATTGAGTCTTTTTTTTACTCGAGGAATTGGTTAAACAAACCGGTACTGAACAGCATGTTGGCCCTTGTTTCACCCAATGGTGGGAATCTTTAGATCCGCGCACCAGTCGGACCGGAAGTTCCATTGTTTGGGCTCCTTGGAGAAAAAAGACACGAGAAAACAGAAGGAATAGAAGATAAAGAGAGAAAGAAAGCGGTGAGTTATTGAAACTGGATTCATAACACCCACTGGAAACCCCGTGTGTAGTATGGGGGGTGCAATGTGTTTATATTACAGAGGAATGCGAGTTTGATGCGAGACTGGATCAGGCACATTCATATTATTAAACCTGCCATCAGACTCTCTTTGAAACACACTGAGTTCGTATTTATATTCATGTTGGGTTAATCAGAGATGACTATCGGCGGCCCATCTGTAGTACTGCAGGAGATTTGAATTGCACAGTTTGTACCGCTCTGTGCCGTCCCGTTATGAACTGCATTGTGCTGAACAGTCAGGTGTCCTCCTGTACTGTACGTGCATCGGCGTGGTTAATAATAATAACAACACAATGACAGCTGCTTTCTTATACGATCGCAATGTGCTGTGTTTCAAGCAGGGCTACCAGATTTACACACGGAAAAACTGGGACTTTCTTTGTCTTCAATTCATTGAAGCTGTAGCAACTCTGAAGCCGTTAAAATAACTATATAATAACACAATCATAATTAAAACGTTAAACATCGGGTGTATTGTTGCAGATCATACTAATTCATTCATTTATTTTTAATTGTCTATTGTCATCTGACCAAAATATGTTAAATGTACAAAAAGACAGATTCGAAAAACATATTTCAGCTTTTACCTTTTAAACACGTGAGCTTTTTAAAAACAAGGTATAAGGTATCAACAGAACTTATTAACAACACTGAAATGTATGAGTAACCCATGTTACTATCGTCATAGTTATATTAACTCTATATTGCTGTGAATTGTAATGTGTTCAAGTAAAGGACCGAGCAGTATGAACTGAACTGGAATATTTAAATGTGTGTGTATACAAACTGAGCCCTTCTAACTTGAGTTCGTGGCAAACCCAAATTAAATAAATAAATAATGGTTTGCAGTATTTCTATAGCTTTAAATCTGTAATGTTTATCATAATATCTGCAGTAAATGTGTTATTTTTCAGACACGACACAAAGGTACTCCAATTACTCAGACTCGGATTGCTTTTTAAAAGTTAGTAAAATGACAATACGTAAATATGTAACTTATTTTAAAAGAGTCTGATTCATAAGATGTGAAACACTGAAACATGGATTATTTTTGTAAGATTTAGTTTTTGTTTACAATGAGGAATGGATCAATCAGAAGTGAGCATTAATAATCATATATGGCAGCATTAATGTAAACCATCATTTCTTTATCAGTTCATGCGCAGGGAATTCTACATGCTGCGATGTAAATTCCTAATGACTAAATGTTAAAAACATGAAATACATGAATGAATATTATATAGATCAGGCTCCAGACAAACTGTTTGCTTTCGGAGCCGAATCCAATTGCTGGAGCCACTTCAGGAGCAGGATGGGTGCCATCATATTCAACTGCTTCAAATACAACAACTTGCTCAACACTGAAGTGACATCAAACAGCAGCTTCATGTCTCCACTCACTTGTTTGTTGCCTCATTCTGCTGAATGGTTAATCTATGCATTTTTAACATCCATCTACACTGCACCCCTGCATGTAACACTGACACACTGCACCCCTGCATGTACACAGACAGCACTACACCCTGCATGTAACACAGACACACTGCACCCCTGCATGTAACACAGACACACTGCACCCCTGCATGTACACAGACACACTGCACCCCTGCATGTAACACAGACAGCACTACACCCCTGCATGTAACACAGACACACTGCACCCCTGCATGTAACACTGACACACTGTACCCTGCATGTAATACAGACAGCACTACACCCTGCATGTAACACAGACAGCTCTACACTCTGCATGTAACACAGACACACTGCACCCCTGCATGTAACACAGACAGCTCTACACCCTGCATGTAACACAGACACACTGCACCCCTGCATGTAACACAGACACACTGCACCCCTGCATGTAACACACACACACTGCACCCCTGCATGTACACAGACACACTGCACCCCTGCATGTAACACAGACACACTGCACCCTGCATGTAACTGTTCCTGATCTGACAGCATATAACACAGACAGCTGTTATGATTAATTGTTAGGACAGACCAGCTTCCCGCGTTGTTGTGTATCTCCATCGCATTGCCTTTTTTCAGGTCTTATAGGGATCTATGGAATCCGTGTTAACAAGAACACGGACGGAATTACGGAATCAAAAGAATATTAACGTGGAATTAAGTGCTGTACGAAAAAATGCATTTGGCAGATAGCATTAAGCTTGAGATTTACATATTTGAAGGGAAAATGTGAAACTAATGGTCAGTACAGGTAGTGGCGTAACTTTGGTTTCAAAAGTGTTGGAATGGGTGGCGGGGGGACGGTTTCTGTAGCTGGGTTATAAATGAGACGGGGTATTCTGTAAGGGATAAACAACGAGAAGGGCTGAATCAGTGAAAATAATTCACCGTTCGAGTGTGTTAAATGCAATCACGGAAAATAAATAGAAACCTTTTTAAGGACTTAAACAATTAGACAACGTTGCAGACTATTTTTAACGTCTGTAATACATCACAAAAAGTAGGCTACTCCTCACACAGACTGCTGTTACAGCCGTCACTTTGAACAGTACGATCCCAATGTTCACACAGAGAAGTTTTATGGTAGTGAAACCACGGGCATAGCAGTGATATAGAATTGATCAAGTTCAAAACTAAAAGTTATGAAACACGCCTATCTGTTTGCTTTGAAGCGCCCCACACTGCACTGAAAAAAATAAATACAACCCGTTTTTAAAGTTAACAATACTATTTTTCAATACAAGTAGATAAAACAATACTTAATCCAATGAAGACGAACGCAAACCAAATGGAAAAAGTAGAAGCCTGTCGGTTTATGGTTTTGTGTTGTTCACCTTGCCTGCGGTGTGCATAAGTCCATTTAAATAAACATTACATTTTTATTAAATGGTAAAAAACGGAAATCAGAAAAAAGGGAATCAGAACAAAATAACACAGATTCCATCGGGCCCTAGTGTTAGTACTGTACATTATTTCAGTAAAGTGAATAGCCTGTGTGATTAAGGCACCTCATGGCTCCATTCACGCCACAGCAGCAGTATGGAGTAGTGGTTAGGGCTCTTGACTCTTGACCAGAGGGTCGTGGGTTCAATCCCCGGTGGAGGACACTGCTGCTGTACCCTTGAGCAAGGTACTTTACCTAGATTGCTCCAGTAAAAAAAACCCAACTGTATAAATGGGTAATTGTATGTAAAAATAATGTGATATCTTGTAACCATTGTAAGTCGCCCTGGATAAGGGCGTCTGCTAAGAAATAAATAATAAGTCAAACACTGTAACACAGTGGAAAAGAAAAACATGTAGCTGCTATTTATTTATTTATAAAAAGAATGGCAAATAAGATGTCTGTTACAAAGTACTTACACCTTTTTATTTTGTCCATATTTTATTGTGTGTGGTCAACAGGACACCTGCAATTACAGAGCTTTTAATTATTCAAGTGAGCTGAACCGAGAAGCCGGGAGAGGAACGTTGGGAAAGTCTTTATTTTTTCACGTGAATGCACAAGCGCCATTGTGAAGGGGAGGGATGCTGGGAACTAGTATTGTATCAGACAACGGCTTTGATTTTTAATGAAAAAAAAAAAAAAAAGGTTTTTGGTTCTGGACATGTTTTGTTTCCTGCCAACAATATACAAGTGAATGAAACTAAAAATGTAGTCTTGTCACTGTGTTTTAAGTTTAATTTAAATAGAGTTTTTTTTAATGTTTTTTCGATGTTGGATACACACGCTTTTTATAGAGCTTCTGGAGAAATGGTACATTGTAAAATCGACTATGAATGTTTTTTTATGCAATTAAATTACATTTTAGTGCTGATTTACAGTCCTCTATGCTTTTATTTTTACCATTGTTTTTAAGTGGATCTGTATGGTACGTGCTTTGAATAACAAACCGAGGTTAAAATATAAAAACATGAAATGAGTGAAACATTACATTTATGGCCTTTTTAAAAGGTTGAACGACCGGATTAACAATGGGTTTAAACATGTAGTCAATTAAACGTAGATTTACAGCCCTAAAGTTAAACACCTGGTTTATAGTCTTAGTGATAATATATATTTCAATTCATCATATAGCCCCAAAGGAATCAGTTTAGCATTTGGCTCTGAGAAACATATTCTTGAAAACACCTGTCATGCCTGCTGTCATGTTTTGTTGGGTTTGTTATGAAAACAACATTGTGGGAAAGTTTGAAGAAAGTGAACGCTTCTATGACTTCTTCACTGCAAGCTGGAGATTACACATTTCTTTGTTGGATTGATGAAGTAATTGTATGAATTGTATTGACACAGGATTTTCTGCATTTTGCCAATTGCATGTCGACCAGCAACATACCGTACGGTAAGTTAATAAATCTATTCCTCTGTGTTTACTGTGTTTCATTTTATTGCGCTATTGCTAGGTTATGTTGCTATAAAACAAGACAATTTTACCAGCAAGCCATTTTGCTTATTTTGCACTAATTACAAATCTGCATTATTAATATGCTTAGTTAGTTCCTAAACAGCAGTGTTGATACGTCATTAGGCAGAACACTGGTGTTTAGGCATTTGGAATTCTAAATAATTGTTAAACGTTGTGTTTAATCTGTGCCATATTTGCTATAGTTTATTTGCTACAGTTTATAGTTTAATGTTGTTTGTTTTCTATTTATTTTTGGTTCTATTATTTCACACACAACATTTTACCCACATTCATGAAGGTCACACATCTACTTTTACTGATTGCTTGCTTGCACTATACTTTCTGTGTTTCAATATTTCTGTTTGATTGGATTCTTTGGAGTCGTTTTTTCTCTGGATTTTGTGACAGATTTGGACATTTTTGTCAAAAACGGCTCAAGGTAGAGATCTGAAACTTGCTGTGCAGAGTGCCCTTATTGCCTAGAATAAGGTTTGTTCAGGAGAGGTCACTTGGTAGACTGGTTTGGCAGCCATATTGGATTGGCCAAAAATATTCAAAGATCATCTTCTCCAAAACTGTTAGGCCGATCGGCATGTAAATTAGCACACATATTCATGCAAAGGTCATGTTTTAAATTTGTTCAAGGCGAGTCACTGCATTAAAAAACATGGCCGCCACAAGCCAATCAAATTTCAGCTATGACCGGTCCAATAGGTCAAATGCAAAACTTGCTTATAACTCATTAGAGAGTCCAGCACCAAGATTGAGAAACACTGTTTTACGTAACATGCTTCTGATTTTGGTACATACCTGGAAATTACTATTAACTACGTGACTACTGTGTTTATTGCCATTATATTAAATGTACTCCTCCTATGTCACCTTGGCAAAAGCCTGAGCCAAATTCATGATAATAAATTGCTCAGTTAATAAATGTTGTATGCCAAAGTATTTGAAATACATTTAGCATATGTGACATATTTGCATTTTATATTTAGTTTGGTTGTACATATATGATATTTGTATTTGCATTGAGCAAATTCCAATTTTCAAATACATGCAGTCATTTACATTTAAATGTAAATGCATTTGACCCCATGTCTATTTGTATCGCATTATGCTTATGGATACAATATTAATAATTCTAATTTCTTTCCTACAGGGGCTTATAGCCAGCCTGAAATACTAGAACCATCATGTCTTTCACCACAAAACAACAAAGACAATGACGTGAATACCACTTGAACCACCAAAAGGATAATAAACCACAAACAGAGACACAACCACAATTTCAGCAATCTCCAGACCGATCACAGCACATTGAGAGTTACTATCGCACAACTGTCCATGTAGCATCTCCTGGCCAACCACAGCCCGTTGAGTGTTATTATCATGCAACTGTCAATATAACATACAGAACGGAATCCACCCATTCAGGAATACCATCGCACAACTGTCTGTAACACATTCCAGCAGGATCAGCATCGCAATGAATCACAGTCCGCAGGAACAACGTCATTGGGACCAAAAACTAAACAGACAAACTCAACAACAGAACAGTTACGTCTCATTTATTCACGAACAGCCAGATTCGTATTACTTGGAGACACAGCACAAAACACAACAGCAGACAGCACAACTTTATCAAGAACCAGAGCCGCAGAACTTTCTATTCCAGAACAACACCAATCATGCTCCAATACAACACCACACCAATCATGCCCCAATACAACACCACACCAATCATGCTCCAATACAACACCACACCAATCATGCCCCAATGTTTAAAACAGAACAGCAAGGAATTTACAAACCACAGCCAGACCGAAACCAACAACTGCAGGAACATTGCCAAAATAACCCAGAACCAAAACGAAAACAATTACATCCCAACCATCAGGACCCACATATCCAAACACAAAGGCAAAAAGAACAGCTTCGATTAGAAGCAAAGAGACTTCGGGAGCGCGAAAGCTACCATA
Source organism: Acipenser ruthenus (assembly GCF_902713425.1). NCBI lineage: Eukaryota > Metazoa > Chordata > Actinopteri > Acipenseriformes > Acipenseridae > Acipenser > Acipenser ruthenus. Next base: position 90,590 of record NC_081223.1, read on the forward strand.
AAAACCCAGAGTCAAAGAGACTTCGGGAGCGCGAAAGATACCATAAAAACTTAGAGGCAAAGCGACTTCAACAGCGGGAACGTTACCAACAAAACTCAGAGGCAAAGCGACTTCAACAGCGGGAACGTTACCATCAAAACTCAGAGGCAAAGCGACTTCAACAGCGGGAACGTTACCATCAAAACTCAGAGGCAAAGCGACTTCAACAGCAGGAATGTTGCCAACAAAACGCAGCGACAAAGCGACTTTGGGAGCGAGAATCCTACAAACACGACCCGAAGCCGAAGCGACTTCGGGAGTGCGAAACCTACAAACACCACGCAGAACCAAAAAGAAACAGTGAAAAGTCAAAGCATGCTGAAAATCCTGCTTTACAAACAACTGCAAAGAAAAGACTATACCATCAGAACCTAAACAAAAAAAACATTTGCTACAAAGTGAAACAATTAGTAAACACATACAAAAGGAAAAACATTTTAAGACTCCAACGCCAAAAACAATACTACATCACACGACTTGTGAGAAGCTTAAAAGGCAGGAGTCATGCTTCAAAACTCATGACAGCAACATATCTTGTTGACCTTTCCATCGAGGTCTCTTTGAAAATGCAGAACAACCTACAACGTCAGTTTACTGCACTACAAAGCAGCACATGTGTCTTTCTTAAACAAATACAAGCACAGGATAATGTCTCCCAACAAGCAGAGATGATATGTGGCCCAAGTCAACACACATCACACACTGAGGCCTACTTTTGGGAAGGCACATATAATAGCACTGTTCTATCATGCATTCCCATTGATGAAAAAGGCCAATGTCACATTTTCCCTGATGTGCCACTGAAAAAGGACAAAAAACATGCTCAGCCTCAGCCACTGTCACAGGAAGACAACAGTGAAGAACACGGGCAACCAAAGGAAAATCAAAGCACACACAAATGGCAGTGCCATAAAAACATCTGTCAAATTGACTTAAGCACTGCTCTTGTTCCATGTGTACTGGACATCCTTGAGAGCATTGTTTCAGAGGACCCAAAACATGCACGTACATTTATGGACACATTTGATGACTGTGCAAATGAGGCTTTTCACTCATCCAACAAAGCTGGTCATCCCATTAGCTGCTACATGTATAGGAGCACTTGTAAATCATCACTCCGTTACCTCCGTACCCTTGGCTGCCATTTTCCACGTGTAAGAAAACTTGTACATAACATTTATTCTGTGGTTACAGTGTACCGCCAAATAACATCTTTGCAAAAAGCCTTGGAAGATGGTGATGAGCACACTATGACAGAACTGTGCAAACCTTACTTGAACACACCGGACGTGCATCCCCAGGAACATCCAGAGTTTTTACTGAGTGACGCATCCATTCTCACAAAATATCATGCACAATTTCTGACTTACACACAACTCTCCGCTGATACACCAAAACACGCTTGTGCTTCTTGTGACAAGCTGTGCCACAGAAGAGAATGTGTTCAAATAGCTACCATGCAAACAACACCAGACAATGACAAGTGGCTGAATCTCATGGTTTACTTAGATAGAACCAACACACCAGCACAGTATGTCTGCCACTACTGCCTGCAAAAGTTTCGCACCAACAAACTGCCACCCCGATGTGTCCTCAACCAAATGGCCGTCCCCAGGATCCCTACTGAAATTTCATGCCTCAATGATTATGAAAAAATTCTTATTCAACGTGGAAAAGCTTTTCAAACTGTCTCAAGAATATCTCCAGTTTCCAGTAGCAAGAGGTTGCCTCACCAACAGAGAGTTCAGAAAATGCATGGCCGAACCTTTCACCTGCCATTGCCTCTTCAGGAAACACTGAGCAAACTACCCCCGCCAAACCAAGCCTTGCCAGATGACATGGAACTCCACATCCTGGTATGCGGTGCACCAACAAAATCCAAAACTGTTTTGGAAGACATTGTGGATCTCAATAAAGTGTATAATGCTTTACAGAAGTTGAAGGAAATCAATCCTTTTTACAAAGACATCAGCTTGCCACAAAACTCTGTTAACTTGCTTTCTAATCATAACTTGAATGTATTTCAATGTCATTCTGACAATGAAGACCAAGGTGAAGATGAAATCACTGTCAAAGCAACAACCAAAGAACAACCTCACCCCAAAGAACCTTTATTATGTAAGGTTGAACCGGAGGAAGAGGCTGTCATTTACCGCAATTACACAATACATCCCATACACAGTGAAAGAAAGAAAGGTACAGCGACTGCTCTTTACCAAATGCTTCACATACAGGATGACGCTCTGGAAGACTGGGAGAAAAAACTAGACCTCCTGTGTTTCCCAGACCTGTACACTCATGGAATTCATGGAATGCATGCTGAACGGATGCCCCGTTTGAATCCAACAGAGTTTGTCAAAGCTCGCCTTCAGTCATGCCACGCACAATTCAGGCTCAATCAACAGTATATCTTTCACCTGCAGCATGAGGCCAATCTTCGCCAGATTAACGGAGGTTTTTACCACAAGCTGAAGATGCACCATCCCCAGGAACGTATGACTGCAGCACGGTGGTTGCAACAGATGTCAAATGACAACCTTGAATCTGATCTTACCACCATTTACTCCCGTTTAAAGAACACTCCACAATACTGGCGTAAACCAAGAAATAATGTGGATGCTATGACTCAAGCATATGGAGCAGCAACATGGTTTGTCACACTGAGTCCTGCAGAATGGACCTGGACTGACCTGGGACAATACATAAAGGAGGTGAATGGACCAGGCTTTGCAAACTTACCTATCAGTGAACTTGTTGCACAAGATCCTGTCAGTGCATCTCGGTTCATGCACAACAAGTTTCTTGCAATCTTGAATTTTATCACATCTCCAAATGGTCCTCTGGGGAAAGTTACACATTACTTTTGGCGCAGAGAATACCAGGGTCGTGGAATGCAGCACTTCCACATGCTTCTTTGGGTGGAAGACGCACCACTTATTGGTGTTTCCCCCAACTCACAAATTGCAAAGTATATTCATGAACATGTCACCTGTGCCATTCCAAATGACTTGATAGCACCTGTACTCAGAGACCGGGTCTTGAAATGGCAGCAACATAAATGCAACAAGTACTGTCTAAGATCCAAGAAAACCCCAAACAAGGTGGTGACAGTTTGTCGCTTTGGATTTCCCAGAAAAGAACAAACCATGGTGGTAATCCGAGATGTGGCTGAGGCCATTGCTGGACGGAAAGGACTAAATCCTCATAGTAGACTCTATGATCTCCCACGGAGTAGTACAGAAGTCAGGACCAATGACTACAATCCAGCCATTTTGCTAGCTTGGGAAGGCAATATGGATATCCAGTTCATTGGCGAACAATCTACAGCCCTCAACCGCTGCATTACAAAATACCTCTCCAAACCTGAGAAGAGTTACCCCTTTAGCATCATGAATGACATCAACTCAAACAAGTCTCTGACCAGCAGACTGTGGAATGTTGTACTCCGCAGTTTGTCCAACAGAGAATGTGGTGCACTTGAAGCAGCAGACAACCTCCTAGGCTTACCTCTCTATGGCACAGATCCGCAGACAACCATCAAGTGGATTGATGTATCAAAGGTATCTAGCCGCCGGCTGAAATCCAAAGAAAACATTGACATGCTAGCAAAAGAAAGTCCTGACTCAACTGACATCTACTTCCCTTCCTGGATTGACTCCTACTACCCAAAACGTCCTGAGGCTCTGCAAGACATGAGCCTCTATGATTTCATTGCATGGCATGATGTGGTGACAGAGAAGCCCAAAAATGAAAACATCCCTTGTTACATGTTTCCCTTTGGGTACATCAAAAAAAGACGCATCCCCTACCTAATCAATCATTACCATTACAGTGTACAAGACTGCCCAGAGGACTACTTCTATGCTATCCTCCTACTTTTCAAGCCATGGAAAGACAGAAGAGATATTCTTTCTGAAGGGTGTCATTCCTATGTGGAAGCCTTCCGTGCATGTAAGGATAACCTGCAAAAAGCTATGGCCTATCATGACCAACTACAACAAATAGCAGCAGCTGATGAGGAGGTAACTCGACTAGTAGAGAAAAAACAAAAGGAAATAGAGGCTGAAGAGGACAATGATATTCTAACAGAAGAACCTGAAAATCCAGTTTGCTTTGCTCCTCTGCAGGCTGCAGAGGCAGTGGCTGAATTCAGGGATGTGGCGGCACAACCTCTTCTACAAAATGTACAAGACATGCTCACGCGCCTTAATAAAGATCAGCAGAGAGTGTTTGACCACATTGCCAAAACTTTGCAACAACAAACTGAAACAAACGCCTCCATCCTCCGCATGTTTGTGAGTGGCACTGGAGGCACAGGGAAGACTTTTCTCATTCAAACTGTCGCAGCATGGGTGAGACAGAGCCTGGGAAAAGAAGTGGCAATCACAGCACCCACTGGAGTTGCAGCTCACAATATCAATGGGATGACCATTCGCAGACTACTAATGCTTCCAGTGGAGCATGGAAAAACACCAGTGTATCGTAACCTCTCTGATGAGGTACTGCAATGCCTTCGTACAGACATGCGAGACGTGACCCTCCTCATTATTGATGAGGTGTCCATGATTACCAACGTCACTTTATTGTACATCCATCTTCGTCTGTGTGAGATTTTCCAGACTGCTAACACAGATGATGGCTGGTTTGGAAAAATCAACATCTTACTTCTGGGGGATTTGTTACAGCTTCCACCTGTGCATGAGAATCCACCTTATGTGCCAGTTACTCAAGAGGAATTGCACAAACTGACTGGCTCCATGGGATCTGTGGATCTGTGGAATTTATTTGCATATGATGAACTCACAATCAATATGCGCCAGAAGCAGGACAGGACTTTTGAAAACCTCCTTAATCGTGCCCGACTTGGAGCCACCAACCAAGCTGATCACAGATTGTTGACTTCACACTTGATACCTATGGAAAGAGGCGATCTTTCCAGCTACAAAAAACAAATTATCAAACACATGAAAGACTTAGATGCCAAGGATCCAAGCTCAACCTGCATCATGCCTACTGTAGATGCCTGTAACCAGATCCAGACTGCCATACTTGATAGTATGCCAGGAGAGGACATTCATCTTATGGCAATTGACACTGTGGACTGCCCTCGTAACTTCCGAAGAAATGTGCTGAAAAAAATGAACGCCTGCAAGGCTGACTGCAGTCGGGCAGCTGGACTGGAAACTATCATACGAGTCAAAATAGGATGCAAACTGATGCTTCGCAAGAACATTGACATTGCCACTGGTCTCATCAATGGGGCAATAGGGAAGCTTCAAGCTGTTTCCTACCATCTGGAAAACACAAGTATGGTCAAAACCATAACCATCAAATTTAACAATGGAGTCACCCATACCTTTGAACGCATGCGCTCAAAGTTTGAAATCATGGACAGAGTCTACATTGTTCGAGAGCAGTTCCCAGTCGTTGGTGCTCATGCAATCACCATTCACAAATGCCAGGGGATGACTCTAAATACAGTTATGATGGATCTTGGCAACTCCATTTTTTCCTGTGGACAAAGTTTTGTTGCACTTTCCAGAGTTACATCCTTAAGTGGTGTCCATCTTATCAACTTTGACCCCACCTGCATTAAGGCACTTCAAACTGCAGTTGTAGAATACAATAGGCTCAGAGGGATTTATTGGCCTACGTTGATAAGCATGAAGGAGACCAATACACACAAGGGACAAAAGGTAAAAGACCGTGTGCATTTCATTCACCAATCCATCACTCATGTCCAGGAACAGCAAAAGCCTCAATCTTCTAAGAGAACACTTGCGGTTACACATCCATTCAGAGGCTTGAGCAATCCGAATTTCACCTCATGCTATGCAAATGCAACATTGCAGTGCCTTCTTCACTTGCAACCCCTGAAGGATTCATTAAAACACAGCCAGCATGAGCCGATCAGAAACTTTGTTCGCAATTATGACCACTTGCCACCCACTGCATCTTTAACTACTGTGGACATATGTCACTTTTTAGGAGAACCCTTCAATAGAGGGGAGCAGCAAGATGTTGCAAAGTTTCTCACCAAATTGTCTCACGTTTGTCCTGAAGTATCTCGCATGGTTTCAGTCACCATAAGTCATGACATTCTATGTACTAGATGTAGGTACCGCTCATCAAACCGAGAGGTGTTGCATGTTTACCCTCTACATATACCTGCTGGGACAGATTTCATGTGTTTGGAAGAACTCATTCATAGAAATAACAAATGGGCAATGATTCCTGGTAGCAAATGTAGGCAATGCAACACTTCTCCAATCATGAAACGTCAACTTATTCAATCAGCAGGAAGAATGATTGCAGTCCAACTTATGTTTTGGGAAACCAAACCAGATGGAACTGTTACAAAGCGACATGATGCCAAGTTTACTGCTGTGCATAAGAGCAAAATTAATGTGGATGACAGGAATTACCAATTATCTTCCATTATCATACACCAGGGACAGGGTGTTGATTCAGGACACTATGTGTCTGTTCTTGCAGTGGGTGCTACTGGAAAATGGGTGCATGCAAATGACACACTCATTGAAGTCAAATCATGGCCAAGAAATGCAAAGGACATGTATATGGCCTTTTATGAAGAGATCTAATGCTTTCCAAATGACTTCTATTGGGCTAACTCCACTATATCATGGAGAATACTGTTTTGTTTCAAGCATTATAATCTCTTCGTATACTGCTCTTTAGCACTGACATCCATACGTACTTTTTTAACCATTCATAACATTTTACTTTTGTACCTGTGTAAAAATCAAGTTACCAAAATATACATTGTTTTTACCACTGATGGATGTACATTTGCAACCAAAATAATAAAAATCTTTACACTTACAACACTGTCAAAAAGTCCCTTCTATACCACTATCTTACTTTCAAATCTTTTCTCATTACTGTTATTTTACTTCACTTATTACTCTCGTGGCTTGCCAGCCTGTCTGTCTGTCTGTCTCTGTCTGTCTGCCTGCCTGCCTGTCTGCATGTCTGTCTGTCTACCATACACATTCTCAAATATCTGTCCCTCGCTTTATTCATTATCTGTTGAAGTAAAAAAAAGAAGTGATATCTATGACAAAAACATTGTCAATGTAAAAAAAAACAAGTTAGAAAAACGCAACAACCATTTAAGGGGTGATATCAAACACAAAAGTCCAAGTTAGGAGAAGCAATTATTATTATTATTTATTTCTTAGCAGACACCCTTAGCCAGGGCGACTTACAATTGTTACAAGATATCACATTATTATTATTATTATTATTTTTACATACAATTACATTATTTTTTGCACATTATTTTTACAAGTGGAGCGATCAATAAAATAAGCCAAGTTAGAAGCAACAGTTTGTGAGTGTTGGGCCCCAGCACCTTTGCAATTGTGCCTATTTGCTTGATACTTGACAAGATTGGCCTAATTGCTTCTCCTAACTTGGGCTTTTGTGTTTGATATCATCCCTTTAAACGACGGTTGTGTTTTTCAAACTTGTATTTTACACTGACAATGTATTATAGATTAAATGCACCACAGCAAGCACATTGTCATATGTTTGAGAGATTTTCAGTAGCACAATCTGAAAGCTAAATTTAATGAATGGCAGTTTTGTTTTCTACTGCAATCAAGTAAGGTGCAGTCCATTTCATTTTGAATTTCCTACACGTTTATTTTTTTTCCTCAGCAGTACACTTCCTTACTACAGTCCTAAGTATTGTCTTCTGCTTTCACCTTCAACAGCTGCTTTCAATTTCTTGAATGCAACTGTTCATTTTAAGCAACATTTTTACACAAAGTCGCACACATTTGGTCACAACTGTTGCAGGAAACAGTCAAATAACTTAATAGTTCAGAAGTTTAAACTTGGCAAGAATTTAAATAAATGATAACACAACCCACAAATAATACAAAATACCTGGTAAGCACCCCAGCTGCTTTCAGATGATTTACTGAATATCTTTAAACAGGTGCTTGATCACATTTGCAATCAACAGGTCTCAGATGCACACGTGACAATCTACAGCAGTTAACAAACAGCTGTCTTGGAAGTCTAACCTAGCAGCACGTTACCTATAAAGGGTTCACAGCAGTAACATCAACAACCAAATAACTGTACAGCACAGCCGTCTAAACTTGCTGTTAGATTAGACTTCCGGGCCAATTGTTTGTTAACTGCTTTAGATTGTCAGATTGTCAGAGCGCCCTACTTAAAGGCATTCAGTAAATCCTCTGTTTTTCTCGTCCCAAAATGCAGGCTCTTTCCTACCTCTATTCTTTGCAATTCACTAACACTTCCAACCTGTTCTCTACCCCAGCCCCCATCCTCTGCCTCCTCCTCCTGCTTCCTCTCTGGAACTGCCAGTCAACCTGAAACAAGGCTGACTTCATATCTGCCTACACCTCTCATCTCTCTCTCTCCCTTGACTTTCTGACCCTTACAGAAACATGGATCACCCCTGAGAACACTGCTACCCAGCTGCTCTCTCCTCTCTCTGTGTCCTCCCTCACTCTCTGCTACCCAGCTGCTCTCTCTCTGTGTACTCTCTCACTCTCTGCTACCCAGCTGCTCTCTCTCTGTGTCCTCTCTCACTCTCTGCTACCCAGCTGCTCTCTCTCTGTGTCCTCTCTCACTCTCTGCTACCCAGCTGCTCTCTCCTCTCTCTGTGTCCTCCCTCACTCTCTGCTACCCAGCTGCTCTCTCTCTGTGTCCTCTCTCACTCTCTGCTACCCAGCTGCTCTCTCTCTGTGTCCTCTCTCACTCTATGCTACCCAGCTGCTCTCTCTCTCTGTGTCCTCTCTCACTCTGCTACCCAGCTGCTCTCTCTTTCTCTGTGTCCTCGCTCACTCTCTGCTACCCAGCTGCTCTCTCCTTGTGTCCTCTCTCACTCTCTGCTACCCAGCTGCTCTCTCTGTGTCCTCTCTCACTCCCTGCTACCCAGCTGCTCTCTCTCTCTCTCTATCTCTCTGTCCTCTCTCACTCTGCTACCCAGCTGCTCTCTCTCTCTCTCTCTCTCTCTCTCTCTCTCTCTCTCTCTCTGCTCCTCAGGACAAGGCAGGGGAACTGAATTACTACTATCTCCCTGTCATCTATTTCTTATTGTTCTCTACCGCCCCCTGGTCCCCCTGCTCACTTCCATGATGAGCTTGACTTTTTCCTCTCTTCTATCACCACCTCTATTCCTATCATTTGGTTTTTAACAGTTTTAACATTCATCCCTCCAAATAGATTCATTCTGCTGGCTTTCTCCCTCCTCTTGATTCTTTCACTCCAGCTCTACCCCTCACCTCCTACTCACAAAGCTGGCTGCTTACTCTCCCTCTGACCTCTCTATCTCGGTCTCCCTTGACTAGATCACTCGTTAGCACTCTCCTACTGCTAAAAACCTAGGTGTTATTCTTGACCCCTCCCTCTCCTTCTCTCAACACATCTCCTCCCTGACACACACTTGTCGCTTCTTTCTTCGCAACATCTACCACATTTTTGTTAACTTGTAGGATTTTGCTTTTATTTAACAGTGAACACAAGCAATTTGTCCTTTTCTTATTACTTATTCCACTCAAATCCTGGTCCAAGCTCTTGTACTCTTCAGATTGGACTACTGTAACTCTCTCACTGCTGGTCTCCCGGCTTTGGCTATCCTTCTCTTCCCCCAGGACTGCTCCCTCTCGCTGCTTTCCGCTGCCTCCTGTTTGGACTTCACTTGTAGATCTCTTCATCTACCAATCCTAATATACACTGGACTTGCCTGACCTAAGCACCATGTCATTGGATTCTCAGCTGATGCACTATCCTTGCACTACTATTATGTTATTGTAGATACTCATACCCCTTTTACACTGGCACACCCGACCCGTGAGTGCCTGGGACCTTCACGGGTCGGGTGCTTTTACACTGGCACACCCGACCCGTGAGGGCCTGGGACCTTCACGGGTCGGGTGCTTTTACACTGGCAATATACCCGTGCTTTTACACTGGCAATATACCCGACCCGAGCCAACCTGTACCGTGAAACTCCGACCCAATAACATATGTGAGTCTGGCTCGTGGGCATGGTTACTGACTTTCATCATGACGCTGGTGCATCTTGTCTGTTGCATCTGTAACCTTATTGCTTTTGCCTTTATTTTATATGTTTAAGTTTCTTTTTTCAGTGTATGCTGTCGTTGGCATTGTCTTTTCACAGATTAACAACAACAAAACTAAAATATTACTGATTTGTACTGTGTTTATTTTTTGTCGATTTCACTAAATATGAATCTCCATACATTAACAGTTTGTAATTATTTGATGAGCAAGTCAATGTTTTGATTTAACTTGGGCCCTTCTGTTAAGTATTTAACCGAAATAATGAAACTCCTTTAACCTACGTTAGATAAGACACATGGTTTCAATGTCGCTTTATAAATAAGTTAATCATGAATAAAAATAACACCAAAAACTAAGGACCATCTTTGTATAGAGCTGTAATAATCAACATATTCAAGCATGACTTCATGCTTATTTTTTATTATCATTACTACTGATTTTAGGCTAGAAAGTTCATACTGCATGCAAAACTCAAAGCATGAGGGAAAAAACATGACTTTTTTGACATACGCTTCTGCAACTCAGCACATTCATTACGTGTGACATCATTCGGTCTTCTCGGCTCTTCAGTTTAAAAGCAACTCAAGGTACCCGATCAGGCTGGCTGGGCAAAATTGTCTTTTTTTGTTATCAAATTTGTATTGTTTTTCACAAAATAAAAACAAACAAACAAACAAACAAACAAAACAATATTACATAACATACTATATTCTCCCTCCTCCCTCCTTCCCTTAGCAGCCACCCTCAACCCACCCCAGACCTCATTGCAAATAAATTGACATAGAATTTAAGTTTTAAGAGATTGTATAGTATCTCTGTTCTCTCGAAGCGAAGTATTCACCCCTTCCATCGCACTGCTAACAGCATTAGAGATCATCAACTCGAGGGCTCCGTGTTGTTTAGCCAGCGCTTGGGAAATGGCGTCAGCAATATAGGCCTCCGAAGGATCTTGAGACGACGGTCAGAAGCGTTTCCCAGATGGGGTTGTAGCCGGTGAAAGCAGGTCTTTTTTATGCTCCGACATTATGACAGCGACGGGGTTAGAAAAACCGTTAAAGTAAAGTAAATTTAGCCTCGAAATTAACTAAAAAGAAGTAGGAGTTCAAGTTCTCGCTGACCATTGCGCCTGAAGGTCACGTGACCCCTCCGGGGCAAAATTGTCTTGATCCTAAATTGTTACTTCTTATCCCATATTGTATTCTAGTAGTATTTGCACTTGCTGTAAACTACACAGTACTTAAAGATTGTTCTTGCACTGTAACATTGTACTGCTCTGTAGTACCTGTAAGTCACCTTGGATAATATTTACCAGTCTTACGGTAATGTACAAGGTTATATCAAGGCCCCTCACCACACGATGTCCGAGTACCTTAATCTAATGCCCCACAATGTGGCGTCTCCCTGGCACTGCTGTCACAAACATAGTCATGCTGCACTGAGAATATACATTATTCTAAAATGACTTTACAATATTTCTCCTCCTTACCGTTATGTTATAACCCTTATCTAGAATAGGTGATGGCTATAGGTAAGTAACATCATTGTTTTTTTTTTAGTTTACTTTATTTGCCGTTAGCACATCTTTTAAAAATGTGCACCTCTTCAAAGAGATCCCTGTGTTCAGTCTTCCTGCCTAACTAATGATCTCTTTCTCTCTGTGCTGCCACTACTACAATAGTCAATACTATTGACTTTTATATTTTACTTGTTACAGTTATTATATCAAGACTCAATACACTTGGAACTTTAAACTGTGTTTCAAAGCTCTTTTCAGAATGGTTTGGGATCTGTCCTCTAAACCACTGTAAACAAAAAAAAACATAATAACAAGTGCTCTGGCTTTTCTGTTCCGTACCACATCATGGATCATTATTGCTGTGTTACCTGTTTGACAATGTGGCCAATACTTCTTACACTATCATCAATGCACTAGAGCAGCCGTTTTGGAAAGAGCTTTGAAACAGTTTAAAGTTATGTGTAAGACGCTGTTAGATGTTAACAATGAAAAGACTTGTAATACTTCATTTTATTTTCTGTTTTCAGGACTGCCTTATCCTGGTGAAAGCCAAGGAACAAAGATGGAGTCTGTTTACATTAGACAGGAGGAGGTTCTGAAATTAGTACCTCTCTGCATTAAACAGGAGATGCCTGAACTGGAGCCTGTCCACATTAAAGAGGATACTGAACTGGAGCCTGTCCACATTAAAGAAGAGACTGAACTGGAACCTGTCCACATTAAACAGGAAGAGACTGAACTGGAGCCTGTCCACATTAAACAGGAAGAGACTGAACTGCTGTCTGTCCACATTAAACAGGAAGAGACTGAACTGGAGCCTGTCCACATTAAAGAGGATACTGAACTGGAGCCTGTCCACATTAAAGAGGAAGAGACTGAACTGGAGCCTGTCCACATTAAACAGGAAGAGACTGAACTGCTGTCTGTCCACATTAAACAGGAAGAGACTGAAATGGAGCCTGTCCACATTAAAGAGGATACTGAACTGGAGCCTGTCCACATTAAAGAGGAAGAGACTGAACTGGAGCCTGTCCACATTAAACAGGAAGAGACTGAACTGCTGTCTGTCCACATTAAACAGGAAGAGACCAAACTGTTGTCTGTCCACATTAAACAGGACGAGACTGAAATGGAGCCTGTCCACATTAAAGAAGAGACTGAACTGCAGCTTGTCCACATTAAGGATTCAGAAAACATATCCCGACCAAAGATATCACATCAATGTACTGAATGTGGGAAGTGCTTCACTCGGTTAGGACACTTACAAAACCACCAGCGGATTCACACTGGAGAGAAGCCATATCAGTGTACTGACTGTGGGGAGAGCTTCAATCAGTCAGGAAACCTAAATAGACACCAACGAATTCACACTGGAGAGAAGATGTATCACTGTACTGAATGTGAGCAGAGTTTCAGTGTATTGGGACACCTGAAAACCCACCAACGAATTCACACTGGAGAGAAGCTGTATCACTGTACTGAATGTGAGCAGAGTTTCAGTGTATTAGGACACTTGAAAACCCACCACCGAATTCACACTGGAGAGAAGCCGTATCACTGCTTTGAATGTGGGCAGAGTTTCAGTGTATTAGGACACCTGAAAACCCACCACCGAATTCACACTGGAGATAAGCTGTATCACTGCTTTGAATGTGGGGAGAGCTTCAGTCGGTTACAAAGCCTAAAAAGACACCATCGAATTCACACTGGAGAGAAGCTGTTTCACTGTAATAAATGTGGGAAGAGCTTCAGTCGGTTAGAAAGCCTAAAAAGACACCATCGAATTCACAATGGAGAGAAGCCGTATCACTGTACTGAATGTGGGAAAAGCTTCAGTCGGTTAGGACACCTAAAAAGACACCATCGAATTCACACTGGAGAGAAATCGTATCACTGTACTGAATGTGGGAAAAGCTTCAGTCGGTTAGGACACCTAAAAGGACACCAACGAATTCACACTGGAGCCAGCCTCCCTCCCTCCCAGTCCCTCACCTCTCCACCCTGCTTGTTTGAGTGTATGGAGAGCTGACTGATTATATCTCTCTCTCTCACCCTTCAGTAAATGACTTGGGTCCCCAGGAGTGAGAGCCAGCCTGAATCCAGAGACACTGAGAAGGGGAGCGTGTCAAACTGAAGGAGACAGACCCATTATTTCAGAATAAACTGGAGAGCCCTGAGATTCAGCTCCACTCCTGACTGAATTGGAAATGAATCTCATTCATCATGCTGTGAGGATTTAGGACAGAGCTGCAGGGTCATTTTACTTAGAAGGGACACATTGGAAATATATGCCAAGCTTTTTCTCTGAACGCTTATATGTGTGATACGAACCCAGCAAAGCTGCCAGTAACATTCATCATATTTTATATATGCTATTTACTTTGTGCAACACATGGCATTACTGTACCAGTGTCAGTGAGTACAGTAGAAGATACAGAAGTGAATTGTTTAAAATAAACTAAATATAGCCTTAAAACTAAGGCTATCTTCATGGGTGTGGCAGCAATGTGTGCTTCATCTAACTAGAATGGCCTCTAAGCTCTTGCTTAGAGCTGACAAAATCTTGTGTTTTTTTAATTCTTTGTTTTATTTCAAGTGGTACAAACCTTGCCCTGGAGCAAATACTGGTTTGGTTTTGAATGAATTTGAACGAATCAATTTGCTGAGTGTTTAAATACTGAGAAACTCTAAGCTTGTTGTATACTGGATCCGTGCTTCAATGCAATGGGATTGAAATACAATTCCTATTGTTTTTTAATGAGTATATTGTTGTATATCCAATTATTATGACAGCTCCACAATACTAGAGCTGTATAAATATACTGTAAAACATGAAAGGTTTGCAAGCAAACAATTTTTGCATTTTGCATGTGTTAAAAATCTGCAAAACATACATGCTGCATCATTACCATGATTACTACATTCATAGTTTATACAGTTTATGAATAATTGATCTAAACAATCTGCAGAATGAAGTTGCCTCAGACTGTTTGACAGTAACAGAGCTGGTGCTTTTGTGGAATCACCATCAGCTGTTTATTCCTTTTGGACAGTATATGGTTTGTATTTTGTATCAGTATGCTATCATTAGAGTGACAATACAGTACATCCTAAGGCAAGCTTAGCTCTTTAGAAAGGATTTCATTCACACTGAGTTTGAGTTCCTGTATGTTTTCGAGTATCTTTGTATATAAAGGGTGTGTGAGAAATTCGTGACATTTCAAATCTCAAGACTTCAGATGCTGTGATGTTTATTAAGTTTGTCTTCCCCCTTCCTTCCTTCCCCTTTACATTCTCTAGATCTACTTCAAAGGACTTGATATTAGTAACAGGGGATCGTAAAGATCTACATTGGAAAATAGTTTAGATTCCCTGATGTGTTGACCTGCCAGTCTGGTATAAACAAACAGAGCCGATTCTTATCTTTCAATTAAGACCTTCTGTCTGAAATCAATATACAACTTTCTTCCTATAAAGGGTTAAGAAGAGTGACACCTGGTGGATACGAGGTGCCATGACTTTCTCCCATGAAATGAATTGTTACCATGAAACATTGAACATTTTAAGTGAATAGAAATGACTAATTTCCTTATTCTGCTAGTGAATTGAAAGACAGACCTTTATGATGGTATAGTATTAACTTGTTCAGGGTTTTAGATTTACTAAAACTAGGAGATTGAAACTAACTAATAAATAAAACTTACTGATAAATTGGTTTTAGAATAATTTTAATGACTAATCTTCTGGACGTTTAACTAGGTTTTCCCAATCAAATTGAAATGTTTAATGAAGTTTAAAGTGAAAATAATTATTAAATTATTTTACTTAAATTACTGAACAATGTGTTTCGTATGCTTGTAATGGTAATTTAGTTAGGAGAATGGAACTGATGTGTATTTTATGATCAATATAACTACATTTAAAACAGAATGAAGTTTCATTCTATAAATGTTATGAATCCTGTTCTATCTCTCTGCATGGAGGAGGGGGAGCTTCCTGTGTTAATGATGCACTTTGCTTATCTAAAAGTAAGTGTCATTCAAACTCTAAGCCAGTGAAAGGACTGATTTCAGTCAGGGATTAGCTTCCTGTTTTACACGTAAGGGATTGGATCACCAAAGTAAACTCCTCTTTGGACTCCTCTCACAACGAAGTAACCATTGAGCTGTCACTTGAATGGGGCTCTATTCGAAGCACTGTAATGCAGACATCCTCCCAAGATATCGACTCCACATCTAGTCTGCCCAGACACTTCCAGTTGGTGAGAGAAATAAATAAACCTTGTGAACTGCTGCACAACGCAAGCGACGCAAACTGTGTTTGTCTTCTGTAGCTTTTTATATTCCTTTGCCTTCCTGTGTGCATTGCACTTAGGCAAAAACAAAAACAGAGAAATATAATTTTAAAAAAAAATACTTCAAAGTGGTTAACTTTCGTGTTTACTGTTCAGATGACAAAGATGTTTTAATCAGCCTATCAATGCGTCTGTACTGGCTTTTCTGTGACCTGCTGTGCTGTACGTAGCAGGTGGGGCAAAGTCAGTGCTGCATTGTTTTGATTTAGGTTGCTAAAATCTAGTTTTCAGCATTAGACATAAAATACCAAAAATGGACGACAAAACAAGCAAAGTATATGTTGGCTGAGGATCGTGTCAAGACATTTCTGAAAGAAACTGTACATGCAGATGGAGTGAATTGTTTTGCACGTCTTGTAATGTGACTTGAAGAAAATACAATCGATCACTAGAATTTCAGAATCCCACATTAGACAAAAGGCTACCACGGAGGCTGCTGAACAGAATGTAAAACAAACAGCAGCTTTCAGAAAACAAACTAGAAAGTCAGCGCAGACAAAAAAAAGGATTCCTGTGTTGGTTGTACCCAAGTTAAATCAGCACTACAGATCCAATCAAGCACAGCTACCTCGGTTTAAACAGCCTGCTGTTTACTTTTTAAATGCAGTTAGAATTTTAGACTCGAATAGGCACATTTTCTTTGTTTAGACTCGGTACTGATAAAATAAATTCCTGGATGGGACAAATAACATGACAACGAACATGCTGCATATATGGACTTTATTAAAGAATGCCAGATACCTTACTATGTTTGTATGGGACACATCTACATGCAAACCAGAAGTAAAAAGATTTAATACAACGTAACACTTTGCTGATATGAAAAATACAAACAATTATACTTTAATGAACAACTGAAACAAGATAAGACTTTAATTGATCTGATGATATTGTGTGCATTTGAAAATAACAACTATGAACGTCAGAACCATTTAAACATTGATGGAATGTAGCTACAAGTTTTCAAGTAACTCTAGATTACAGCTTCATACTAAAGGCAACTGCTACAGGTTTGATGATATTGGCTTCATGAAATGAGAAATGGGATTCCCTTTGTATCATGGAATTATTTTGCTAGTGTATCATGATGTAAGCCCTGTTGTGTGGGATCAGTCTTCTCTGCTGCCTGCTTGTTCTTAGTGTGTGAGTTCAGCTGCGTTTCCAGTGTCCTGAGCTGGGCTTTGAACCCACTGGGGATGCAGCTGAGAACAAGCTAGACCCACGACTCAGGGATTTTGTTTTAGATCAAATAGCAAGATGAGAAACCTTATACGCAGAACTCTGTTTCATTGCTGTTTTTTTCATGTGAATGTATTACCTAGAAACCTCTTTGCATTGTGTTGCAATTTAGACATGTTCACTTTAATTCTGTAGAATTAACTAATTTTGCTTCATAAAGTCGAATGAAACCTGCTGAATAATGTTAAATTAACATATTGAATTACACATCACTTTGTAGTTATCCATATACTTAACGAAAAACTGACAATTAAAAAATGTGACATTTTGGAATCTAAAATGAAATGCAGTACTAGTAGTTTGGCTTCCACTAGAGTTTTGCTATACAATTTTGTAGTTTCTTTGATTACATTATGTTTAATAAAATATCTTATCTATGGCCATATGTTTTGTTTTAATGCATTCAAGTGTGAGTTGAGAATTCGAAACTTTTACGTTTTAACTACAGCTTTTAACAAAAGTTTTGCATCACCATATAAGATATTGCTTCATAGTCAAATAAAAGCTGCTGAATAATGTTATCTTGTTAACATATTAAATTAGACACCGCTTTGCAGTTGCCTGTATGCTTAAAAAAAGCTGAGAAATTGAAATCTAACATGAAATACTGTACAATGATGGCTTCCTGGAGACTTGCGATCTCATTGTGTAGTTTAGTTGATACCTCATGATAAATAAAGTATCTAAATTATGTTTTCTTTTAATTGTCTTAATCCTAAAATTCTCGGTGATGTCTTTGAGAATGGCTTCGACTACAGCAGGATGAGTAAAGGGTGTATTCTCTGGCACTATATTCAGCAAGTAGGTCAGGGGCAGAATGTAGGTTATGGTGTCTGGAGCAGTTACCTGAAAGAAAAGCAAGGGTTTGTAGGATTAAACCCAAAGTCAAACAGCAAGCAACACGTCCACAGGAAGCAAGCGTTATCAAAGGGCAATTGAATGGTTGAACAGGTGGGTTACCTTTTGCTTCACATTGGGGTCCTCAAATGGCACCTGGAGAGTGTAGGTCTTGGATCCATTGGGAAAGACATGCTACTGGGCATTATAACCTTTTAGGTTGGATTCTGGCACAGCTAAAGTCTCTGGTCCAACTATAATTTTGACCAGCTCCACATCACGCAGGAATGTCCCCAGGGTCACATTGAACACTCTGGCTTTAGGAACAGTGTCTGAAATTAAAGCATGCAGTTAAAATGAAGGATATGAAGTGGAGCACTGCAACAAATCCCTTTGATTTACTGCATGTGGACAAGTTCTATATACTGTTTGTGACAACTGGTGGTTATTGGATGAAGTACTGTGTACTTGGTCTTCTCAGGCCCATCTTGCCAGGTATGCTCCAGCATTGGTTCAGTAGAGTAAGAGATCACATAGGTGTTGTCCAATACATGGCTCTGAAAGCACAGAAGCATCTTAGGAGGAAAGCTTTAAAATGAGAAGGATTTAGAAGAGGTTTAGCTTCTACATACCTTGTAATATCCACCATCATCTACCACAGGAATTTTTACAGTGATTAGCTGGGGACCAACACCCAGTTTATAATCTCTATTATGAATCGTTGCAGGGTCAAGCTTGCGGCCATCAACTCCCTTTTGAACATCAAGGGTAGTAATTTGTGGTGTCGGAACAAGAGGAGGTAGAACACGGGGAACATTCCATGTAATCATCTGTTCTGTGAAGGCTGTTCCATCTGACAGAAAGGAACACCATAGACTTGATATAGAAAATTTACACTTCAACCTAGAACAGTTCTTGAGCACCATTGCCCTCCATAAGCTTACTCACCAGTAGGAGATGTAACTGCAGTGTCCACCATCATGACCATCCATCTTTGCTTATAAAAGGTGGTTGATCTTAGCACAGCCATTGGTACAGTTTGGATCTGTTGGAGGGAAAGGGGGGAACTTTTACTAAGATAAAAGCAAGACTAAATCTACCTTCATAGTCTGGATATACTTTACTAGACAACAATGAAGCCTAGACTACTTACCACCTGAGGCTGGCTTTCTGTGGAGTTGTATGCAGCTCTAACCAGAATTCGAGTTGGTGTAGTGTTTATGCCATAGCCATTTGTCATGGCCTGAGCAACAGTCATGGTTGTCTTTCTATTTGCTGGGAGATGGAACACAATTTTCCAGATGCTGTTGTCAGCAGCAGTTGCTTAGCAGGAGAAAATCTCATTAAAAGAGGGAGTTTGAACACAAAGCATCCCCAGTCTAAAGGATTTGTCATAGCAGATGTGTTTAATAAACATGAACTAAAACTGAAGGGTGAAAGTTTATCAATCTAGCACCAAAACCGTTCTATGTTCACCGGACATCTCTAATGGAACCGAGCAAATCCTCAAATACAACTGCGTACGAAAGATCCTACGTGAAAGCATGTGGTCTGTATCCGATACAGGCAGAGTTTACAGCCATTCATTTGTACTGGACCTTAATATATCAGTGTACCAAACTTAAGGACAATACCTGAAATTGCACCTATGCAGCAGACTTCAAAGTTAAATCAGGACACATTTAGCATGAAGGGTTTATAACCCAGCACATACGAAGCCACTACCTCAGTGGTTGAAATACAAGGCTTACACACTGGCAAGAAAGGGTAAACTTCGCCACAGTCAAATTTTACCAAAGCAAATCACAGAATACATGCAAGCAAAACCAATGCCTAAAATGTCACACAATTCCAATATGACCACCCTCTTGGGAGACAGGTTAAAGTTAAGGGGGCCGTTAGATTTTGCTTCCTCTAGACGAGACAGTAGAGTAGACCTCAATAGGCAAGACCCAGGTGACGTGAATGAAGCAAATGCAAAGTCACATGATTCTACCACAGGGTATGCAAGGGACCAATCAGGATCATCTTGAACAAAGTCTGGCTCAACAAGTGGCACACCTCTTCTCACAGAAAACTAAAGAAAATTGAGATTAGTCATGAGTGAAGCACTTCTGTAGTGACAATTTAATACCCACACAACCCAACAAGTTATACTGAACAGCATTATCACAGCCTGACAGCCCTTACCTCCATGTAGTTTCTTTCACACAGAATCTCCCTATCTGCCCATGGAGAATAACAGCATGTCATGCTCTGAACATAGGAGGAAGCTGAAGTCATAGCACTGTTTGAGAAGACACTGATTTGTACTGTCAGCTTGTAGGTCTCATCATTCTGGAAACAAAGGCTAAAGTTAGTCCCAGCATGTCACCATTAGAAACAAGTTTACAAGAAATAAAATGAAGACTCACTGTGTTCTGAGCAAAGCAGCTCAGCACAGAAGCAAGGACCTTGGCATTTCCCAAGAAGTCAACGGTTAAGCTATATCCACACTGTGCGGCCAGTCTTGGAGAGAGGGACACAAGCGCCCCCTTATTGTCTATGGAAAGAAATTAAGTTGGCCTTTTAAGAAACTGTACACGTGATCAAGCAAGGTAGAGATATAACAAAGTGAACACCCCCACCGCCCTGTCCCATCTACTTATTGAAATTTTAGTAGAATTAGACGCCCATTCGGAACAGTAAGTTTAGAGTAAATTATTTCTATTTCTGCTCACTTGCAGTCAACAAATCTGAGTAAGGTTGTAGCAGCACAGGTCTATTTAGTGTGATCAGCCACACAAGGAAATATAAAGAATGCCGTGTTCAGAGCTAACTTTACGATTTAGTGTGTAGATATATTGAAACCAGTGAATCTGAAGTAAAGAAAATATATGTGATCTCTAACTCGCTGTTTGACAATAACAATTAAAAAATAAACGCATGTGTGATGCTTATTTCCCTCCAAGTCTTTAACCACTGGAACTCTTATGGGGGTTTGAAACCGCACATCACTTTGCTTGTATCCTTACCCATGTCTGTCCCATTGGAGTTCCCTGGCTGTAGTTTATGTGGCTGTTCTTTGATCTCATGCAATGTTATAGGAGTGTGCAGAGCTGCTAGTCTGTGATGGTTGATTCTAGTGTGTGCAGAGCAGCTAGTCTGTGATGGTTAATTCTAGTGTGTGCAGAGCTGCTAGTCTGTGATGGTTGATTCTAGTGCAGAGGTGCTAGTCTTTGATGGATTTTATATTTGAATCACAGTTAATAAAAGTGACCAGTAGATGGCAGAAATTATCCTATTATTTTTTTTAATCCAGTGCAGTCCAGCAAAACCAGTTTATACTTGGACATTAATAACACCACTATTAGATTTCTGTGGTGGGATTATGTTTCCATTTCTCCAATATGGTCCTTGTTAGTGTAAGTGACATTTCCTTGTTCATTCTGAACCCCTTCTGTACATTTCAATTTCAGCCCTTGGGTTCCAATACAACTACTAAAGTTAAAAAAGAAGGATTAGTTACATGTTACTGTTTACATCATTTCACCCTCATTCCATTAAAAAATAGTAATCAGACTCCAAAAGTGTGCTTCTAAATGTTTTTCCAAAGGCTGTCCACAAGAAACACCCCTGTAGTGGTATTTTGTGTAAAACATTTCTTTGACCTTAATGTTTTAAAATAATGATGGATTTTCATTGTTTTTTTGCCATTTCTGCATGCATGACATACCTGTACAGTCCAAACCTGTTTGAGGTTTGACATGTCAGCACTGTGCTTGCATCCAGAGCACGTCTGCCGATGAAAATGAAAAAACGGCTAAAAACAAAACAGTATTCGGTTCAACAGAGACAGTTAGTAACTTAAAAAAACACATAAGCGAAATGCTCTGTGTGTGTCTGTACAGTTTGAAATTTGAATGTGCCGCCCCTGCTTGCTCTGCCAGCCAATAGGCAGGGGCAGGACGTTGAAAAGAATTGTGGGAAATGTCGTTTTAAGACCTTGAAATATACCTTTACTTCTATGCCTGATCCCACATACACACTCCTGCTCTCCAAAGAGGGAGTTCACTACCGCACAGGCACGAAATTAACTATTTTTCATTGGCACTTATTAAAACCAGTTACTCCATTGCAGCCATGGACCAAGGCAACCACCAGGGGGAGCCAGGTTCCAACAGGGTTAAATAATGTGACATTACAGCCAGGCTCCAGCAGGGTTAAATAATGTGGTTGTGTGGTCCAGTGGTTAAAGAAAAGGGCTTGTAACCAGGAAGTCCCCGGTTCAAATCCCACCTCAGCCACTGACTCATTGTGTGACCCTGAGCAAGTCACTTAACCTCCTTGTGCTCCATCTTTCGGGTGAGACGTAATTGTAAGTGACTCTGCAGCTGATGTATAGTTCACACAGCCTAGTCTCTGTAAGTCGCCTTGGATAAAGGCATCTACTAAATAAACAAATAATAATAACTACCTAACCTAAGTCTAACAAATCATTTTTGTAATCTACCAGCGGCTTCTGTTGCACACACATATCAATGGGAGAGTATCAACGTGGTTGTAGTCTGTGCTTCTCTGCTTTTAATTGCCAAATTATAAAACCAATGATATGCTAGAGGTGATATGCCAGTGCCAGCATCACAATGTTCTCCAGTGTATTTGAACACTGTTCCATGGAGGGAGCTGTAGACAGGGGCTGTTGTATCAGAGTTTCTACTTGGTACCTAAATAGTTTCCAGTAAATCAACTACAGTATGAACGATAATTGCAAAAATGCATGCATTTTTCATATATTTAATATTCCAAAGACTGAACAGAGTTTAGACAAACATACACCTTAGAAGTATGATTTGTTTTACAGTTTTAAGTATAGTTTAGATCATTCATATCCACGCACATTATTATTATTATTATTATTATTATTATTATTATTATTATTATTATTATTAATTAAATACTACTGAATATAATTCGTATAATGGTGACCTGCAGATTTCTAGACGACATGTGTTTTCACAGTGTAGCTTGAATCTCCCCAGAGTGTTTTTGGAGTATCAGAAGGATTTTAATCGATGTGTCTGAGAGGTTTGTACCACTGGGATACACGGTCTGCTTCACGTCAAACTCCACAGCAGCACTAAACCCATTCTGGAAGATCTTGTTTGGGGAAACATGAAAAGCTTTGCAATGTTGTATTGTGTTCATAAATACATTTTAATAAGGACGCTCCAGGCCTGCCTGCTCACATTATTCTCATTTATTTACAATATTTAACCTGGAAAAGCAGCACTGAAATGAAGCGTCTCGTTTACAAGGGTACCAGGGCGCTCCTTCACACAGTATTACAGGACCTGGTACCATACCATCCACTGAAATGACGCGTCTAGTTTACGTGTACAGTATTACAAGCCCTGTGCAGTTGTAGCCTTGAACAACGCAAACCTGCACTTTACTCAAACTGTAACTATAGCTGCAGCTTTCAAATGGGCTTTCCAAGCCAAGACTGCCCTGTGTCTGAATGAGAGAGTGCCTAGGAAACGCATTGTTATATAAAACAGTAAGCACTGATTGAGACCGGAAGGACCATTGGAGTTTAGACAGTTAAACAGCAGCTGTGTGTGGTTATTTTGTGTGTCTCCACTAGATGGCACATTTTCCCGTCAGTTCCACTGTCCCAGCCCAGCTTCTGCAGCTTGTATGTGCAGTAGCAGCACAGCACGATGTGATGCAGATATCAACGTGATGTTTGCAACAGGCTGTCGGGAGGATTGGTCCCCAAAAACAAGGTTCTGTTTGTGTACCTCAAAAATAACAAGACCTTATATAAGGGTGGTGGTGTTTCTGCCATATGCTGAGTTTGAGAATGTTCTGGAACCTTGTAACACACCTTGTATCATAAAAATAGACAGCCACGATACCATATATACAGACAGGAATACAGAGGCAATACTGGGGTCGTGGCATCATGCTGTTAACAAGCTGCTTAGCTGTTATACATGGCATGTTTGTACACAACCAATACAATACAATACAAATGTGTTCTTTTACAGCATCCTTCATGCCTGGGCATCCCAGAGCGCTGTACAAAGTTAAAAACAAAAATGATATAAAAATACAAATTCAACAGCAGAAAAGCACATGAAAGCACATTTAAAAAGAAAAGTGTTCAATGTAATATTAAAAGAATCCAGAGTTTCAGCCTTTCTGATGTTAACTGGGAGGTAGTTCCAAACTGGCAGAGCATAGCAAATCTGAATCCAGCTGACTGAAGACGGTATCGAGGTACCACCAGTAAATCTGCGCTCTCAGATCTCAGTGAGCGACTGGGTACATATGTACTGAGAAGTTCCTGAAGGGAGGAGGGCCCTGTCTCATGAAGGACTTTATAAGTTCTCATTGCTACCTTAAAATCAAGAAATTTCACAGGTAACCAATGTAAGGACCTCAGCACAGGGGTGATGGGGTCGGACACACGAGTGCAGGTCAGTGACCTAGCAGCAACATTCTGAACAAGCTGAAGCCTATTAAGATTGTTATCAGGCATACCAGCAAATAAAGAGCTGCAATAATCAAGGAGAGAATTTATAAAGGCTTGAAGCAGCATCTCTGAGACCTTCCTGCTCAGACAAGTCATGAGGTTGGCAATATCTCTCAAGAGATATAAAGCAGCTCTAGTCACAGATTTTACAAGTCATATGAAAGCTCAGAGTCCAGAATAGCACCCAGATTTCTAACACATGAGGACAATATTGTATTGTATTGTATTGTATACAATAAGATGACACACAGTTCATCAAATACATGTATCAGACCCTTCGTGTCATTTGCAGTGTTCGAATAAAAAAACAAAACGACAACCAATTTCACCATACCAATGAAAACCACAAGGTGGCAGTAGACTACATGTCAGCAGCATCTTCATTTCGCCCCAGTTAACATGATGAACTGAAATCTGCCTCCCGAGGGGTTCCTGTGATTCTTCTCTGTTTCGTAGTTTTAAAAGCATAGGACTGAATCTATTAATCTGAATCTGTGTGTCTATTTTAATTATCATTATTGAGGAATATAATTTTTGAACTGAACATCTTGTATTAGATTGAGGGTTACGAATGTGAGAGCTCTTTATAAGATTAAGTGTTACCAATGGGAGAGATCTTGTATTAGATTAAGGGTTACGAATGGGGGAGATCTTGTATTAGATTAAGGGTTACGAATGGGAGAGATATTGTAATAGATTAATGGTTAGGAATGGGAGAGATCTTGTATTAGATTAAGGGAAGTGCTTAATTTGTGACGGGGCTTGACGGGGCACAGACCCTGAACCTCTGGGCGTGGAGAGTGATATCGCCGGTACCTCTAGTTAAAAATGTCATAAAATGCGCTCTTTTTAAATTGTCAACACAGGTTTATCAAGTCTGTACTTTTTTGATTGCGCACTAAAGATTGACAGTTCGCTGCCTCCTTTGTAGCATACTTTAAATTACTTCACGATTTCAGCTTGAGCGCCTTTAAGTAAAAGGACACTGGCTGCAACTCTATTGTCGTTTATTATTTTTTATCTTAGCAGACACCCTTATGCAGGGTGACTGACAATTGTTACAAGATATCACATTACACATTATACAAATATCACCTTGTTTTTTTACATACAGTTACCCATTTATACAGTTGGGTGTTTATTAGAGCAATCTTTATTGCAGCAATTTTGCTCAAGAGTACAGCAGCAGTGTCCCCCACCCGGGATTGAACCCACAACTCTTTGGTCAAGAGTCAAGAGTCAAGAGCCTTAACCACTACTCCACAGTATTATACACAAATAAGCTTGTTTGATTTGAAAAACGTTTTGAACGATATAAGCAACTGATTAAATGAGTAGTACACAACAAGATATGAAAGCTGAACATGAATTTCAACAAAGAACAACGACAATGTTTTAATAAAAAATAGTGTAGCCTACTTCAACAGGAACATTAGCTTGCTATATTACATTAAAACAATAAAAATAATAACCATCTGGTATTTTCTTGCCTTTTTCAATGAATATAATTTAATTAATAGAGAATAAAGACATACTAAGATAACAACTACCTAAGCTAAGTTTAATGAATCGTTTTTGTAATCTACCAGCGGCTTCTGATCCACACACATATGAATGGGAGAGTAACAACACGGTTGTATTCTGTGCTTCTCTGCTTTTAATTGCGAAATTATAAAACCAATGATATGCTAGAGGTGATATGCCATTGCCAGCATTACAATGTTATCCAGTGTATTTGAACACTGTTCCATGGAGGGAGCTGTAGACAGGGGCTGTTGTATCAGAGTTTCTACTTGGTCCCTAAATAGTTTCCAGTAAATCATCTACAGTATGAACGATAATTGCAAGAATGCATGCATTTTTCATGTATTTAATATTCCAAAAACTGAACAGATTTTAGACAAACATACACCGTAGAAGTATGACTTGTTTTACAGTTTTAAGTGTAGTTTAGATCATTCATATCCACGGACATTATTATTATTATTATTATTATTATTATTATTATTATTATTATTATTATTATTATTATTACTGTAAATTAAATCCTACTAAATATAATTTGTATAAATGTGACCTGCAGATTTCTAGACGGCATGTGTTTTCACAGTGTAGCTTGAATCTCCCCAGAGAGTAGTTGCAGTAAAAGAAGGATTTTAACCGATGTGTCTGAGACGTTTGTACCACTGGGATACACGGTCTGCTTCACGTCAAACTCCAGAGCAGCACTAATGCCCTTCTGGAAGATCTAATTTAGAGAAACATCACGCTCACAATATGTTTCTCCAAGCCTGCCTGCTCACATTATTCTTATTTATTTACGATATTTAACCTGGAAAAGCAGCACTGAAATGAAGCGTCTCGTTTACAAGGGTATCCAGGGCGCTCCTTCACACAGTATTACAGGACCTGGTACCATACCATCCACTGAAATGATGCGTCTGGTTTACGTGTACAGTATTACAGGACCTGTGCAGTTGTAGCCTTGAACAACGCAAACCTGCACTTTACTCAAACTGTAACTATAGCTGCAGCTTTCAAATGGGCTTTCCAAGCCAAGACTGCCCTGTGTCTGAATGAGAGAGTGCCTAGGAAACGCACTGTTATATAAAACAGTAAGCGCTGATTAAGACCGGAAGGATCATTGTAGTTTAGACAGTTAAACAGCAGCTGTGTGTGGTTATTTTGTGTGTCTCCACTAGATGGCACATTTCCCTGTCAGTTCCTCTGTCCCCGCCCAGCTTCTGCAACTTGTGTTTCCAGGAGCAGCACAGCACGATGTGATGCAGATACCAACGTGGCGTTTGCAACAGGCTGTCGGGAGGATTATTCGCCCCAAAAACAATGTTCTGTTTGTGTACCCCAAAAATAACAAGACCTCATATAATGGTGGTGGTGTTTCTTCCATATGCTGAGTTTGAGAATGTTTCTGGAACATTGTAACACACTGTGTATCATAAAAATAGACAGCCGAGGTACCATATATACAGGCAGGAATACAGAGGCAATACTGGGGTCGTGGCATCACGCTGTTATCAAGCTGCTTAGCTGTTATACATGGCATGTTTGTACACAACCAATACAATGCAATACAAATGTGTTATTATATAGCACCCTTCATGCCTGGGCATCCCAGAGCACTGTACAAAGTTTAAAACAAAAATGATATAAAAATACAAATCCAACAGCAGAAAAGCAAATGAAAACACATTTAAAAAGAAAAGTGTTCAATGTAATATTAAAAGAATACAGAGTTTCAGCCTTTCTGATGTTAACTGGGAGGGAGTTCCAAACCGGGGGGCATAGCAAATCTGAATCCAGCTGACTGAAGACGATATCGAGGTACCACCAGTAAATCTGCGCTCTCAGATCTCAGTGAGGGACTGGGTACATATGTACGAATGGGAGAGATCTTGTATTAGATTAAGGGCATTGCTTAATTTCTGACGGGGCTTGACGGGGCACAGTCCCGGAACCTCTCGGCGTGCAGAGTCATATCGCCCGTACCTCTAGTTAAAAATCTCATACGATGATTAATTTTTAAATTCTCAAGACAGTTGTAACAAGTCTATACGTTTTTGAGTGCGCACTAAAGAGGGACAGTACGCTGCCTCATTTGTAGCATACTTTAGATTACTTCACGATTTCAGCTTGAGCGCCTTTAAGTAAGATAACACTGGTTGCAACTCTATTGTCGTTTTTTATACAGAAAGACAGTTAAACAGCAGCTGTGTGTGGTTATTTTGTGTGTCTCCACTAGATGGCACATTTCCCCATCAGTTCCTCTGTCCCAGCCCATCTTATGCAGCTTCTGTTTGCAGTAGCAGCACAGCACGATGTGATGCAGATACCAACGTGGCGTTTGCAACAGGCTGTCGGGAGGATTGTTCGCTCAAAACAGGGTTCTGTTTGTGTACCCCAAAAATAACAAGACCTCATGTAAGGGTGGTGGTGTTTCTTCCATATGCTGAGTTTGAGCGACTGGGTAGATATGTACGAATGGGAGAGATCTTGTATTAGATTAAGGGTCACGAATGGGAGAGATCCTGTATTGGATTAAGGGTCACGAATGGGAGATATCTTATATTAGATTGAGGGCAGCGCTTAATTTGTGGCGGGGTTTGACGGGGCACAGCCCCGGAACCTCTCGGCGTGCAGAGTCATATCGACGGTACCTCTAGTTAAAAATCTCATAAAATGCTTTCATTTTAAATTCTCAATACAGTTGAATCAAGTCTGTAAGTTTTTGAGTTTGCGCTAAAGAGGGACAGTTTGCTGACTCATTTGTAGCATATTTTAGATTAATTTACGATTTCAGCTTGAGCGCCTTTAAGTACGATGACACTGGCTGCAAAACTATTGTCGTTTATTATACACAAACAAGCTTCCTTGATTTGAAAAACGTCATGAACGATGCAAGCAACTTCTTACACTGCTTGGTTTGATTAAATGAGTTGTACACAACAAGATATGAAAGCTGATCATTAATTTCAACGAAGAACAACGACAACGTTTAAATAAAAAATAGTGTAGCCTACTTCAACAGGAACATTAGCTTGCTATATTACATTAAAACGATAAAAATAATAAGCATCTGGTTCTCTCTTAATGACTCGTTTTTGTAATCTACCAGCGGCTTCTGTTGCACACACATATGAATGGGAGAGTAACAACACGGTTGTATTTTGTGCTTCGCTGCTTTTAATTGCGAAATTATAAAACCAATGATATGCTAGAAGTGATATGCCAGTGCCAGCATCACAATTTTCTCCAGTGTAAATGAACACTGTTCCATGGAGGGAGCTGTAGACAGGGGCTGTTGTATCAGAGTTTCTACTTGGTCCCTAAATAGTCTCCAGTAATTAATCTACAGTATGAACGATAATTGCAAGAATGCATGCATTTTTCATATATTTAATATTCCAAAGACTGAACAGAGTTTAGACAAACATACACCGTAGAAGTATGATTTGTTTTACAGTTTTAAGTATAGTTTAGATCATTCATATCCACGTACATTATTATTATTATTATTATTATTATTATTATTATTATTATTATTATTATTATTATTATTATTATTACTGTAAATTAAATCATACTAAATATAATTTGTATAAATGTGACCTGCAGATTTCTAGACGGCATGTGTTTTCACAGTGTAGCTTGAATCTCCCCAGAGTGTAGTTGGAGTATCAGAAGGATTTTAATAGATGTGTCTGAGAGGTTTGTACCACTGGGATACACGGTCTGCTTCACGTCAAACTCCACAGCAGCACTAAAGCCCTTCTTTAAGATCTCGTTTGGATAAACATCATATTCACATGAAAAGCTTTGCAATTTTGTAGTGTGTGCATAAATACATTTTAATAAGAATCCTTCTAGCCTGCCTGCTCACATTATTCTTAATTATTTACAATATTTAACCTGGAAAAGCAGCGCTGAAATGAAGCGTCTCGTTTACAAGGGTATCCAGGGCGCTCCTTCACACAGTATTACAGGACCTGGTACCATACCATCCACTGAAATTAGGCATCTCGTTTACGAGTACAGTCTTACAGGACCTGTGCAGCTGTAGCCCTGGACAACGAAAACCTGCACTTTACTCAAACTGTAACTGTAGCTGCAGCTTTCAAATGGGCTTTAATGACAGCCATGAATACAAGAAGCCTGCAGGCATTCCAAGACAAGACTGCCCTGTGTCTGAATGAGAGATTGCCTAGGAAACGCATTGTTATATAAAACAGTAATCGCTGATTGAGACCGGAAGGACCATTGGAGTTTAGACAGTTAAACAGCAGCTGTGTGTGGTTATTTTGTGTGTCTCCACTAGATGGCACATTTCCCCGTCAGTTCCAGTCTCCCAGCCCAGCTTCTGCAGCTTGTGTTTCCAGTAGCAGCACAGCACGATGTGATGCAGATACCAACGTGGTGTTTGCAACAGGCTGTCGGGAGGATTGGTCCCCAAAAACAAGGTTCTGTTTGTGTACCCCAAAAATAACAAGGCTTCATATAAGGGTGGTGGTGTTTCTTCCATATGCTGAGTTTGAGCGACTGGGTAGATATGTACGAATGGGAGAGATCTTGTAATAGATTAACTGTTACGAATGGGAGAGATCTTGTATTAGATAAAGGGTTACGAATGGGAGAGATCTTGTATTAGATTAATGGTCACGAATGGGAGATATCTTATATTAGATTAAGGGCAGCGCTTAATTTGTGGCGGGATTTGACGGGGCACAGCCCCGGAACCTCTCGGAGTGCAGAGTCATATCAATGGTACCTCTAGTTAAAAATCTCATAAAATGCTTTCATTTTAAAATCTCAACATAGTTGAATCAAGCCTGTAAGTTTTTGAGTTCGCGCTAAAGAGGGACAGTTCGCTCCCTCGTTTGTAGTATACTTTAGATTAATTTACAATTTCAGCTTGAGCGCCTTTAAGTACGATTACACTGGCTTCAAAACTATTGTCGTTTATTATACACAAACAAGCTTACTTGATTTGAAAAACGTCATGAACGATACAAGCAACTTCTTACACTGCTTGGTTTGATTAAATGAGTTGTACACAACAAAATATGAAAGCTGAACATTAATTTCAACGAAGAACAACGACAACGTTTAAATAAAAAATAGTGTAGCCTACTTCAACAGGAACATTAGCTTGCTATATTACATTAAAACGATAAAAACAATAACCATCTGGTTCTCTCTTAATGACTCGTTTTTGTAATCTACCAGCGGCTTCTGTTGCACACACATATGAATGGGAGAGTAACAGCACGGTTGTATTTTGTGCTTCTCTGCTTTTAATTGCGAAATTATAAAACCAATGATATGCTAGAAGTGATGTGCCATTGCCAGCATCACAATTTTCTCCAGTGTAAATGAACACTGTTCCATGGAGGGAGCTGTAGACAGGGGCTGTTGTATCAGAGTTTCTACTTGGTCCCTAAATAGTCTCCAGTAAATCATCTACAGTATGAACGATATTTGCAAGAATGCATGTATTTTTCATGTATTTATTATTCCAAAGACTGAACAGATTTTAGACAAACATACACCGTAGAAGTATGCTTTGTTTTACAGTTTTAAGTGTAGTTTAGATCATTCATATCCACGGACATTATTATTATTATTATTATTATTATTATTATTATTATTATTATTATTATTATTATTATTATTATTATTACTGTAAATTAAATCCTGCTAAATATAATTTGTATAAATGTGACCTGCAGATTTCTAGACGGCATTTGTTTTCACAGTGTAGCTTGAATCTCCCCAGAATGTTTTTGGAGTATCAGAAGGATTTTAATCGATGTGTCTGAGACGTTTGTACCACTGGGATACACGGTCTGCTTCACGTCAAACTCCACAGCAGCACTAAAGCCCTTTTGGAAGATCTCATTTGGAGAAACATCATGTTCACAAGAAAAGCTTAGCAATGTTGTAGTGTGTTCATAAATACATTTTAATAAGAATCCTTCAAGCCTGCCTGCTCACATTATTCTTATTTATTTACAATATTTAGCCTGGAAAAGCAGCACTGAAATGAAGCGTCTCGTTTACAAGGGTATCCAGGGCGCTCCTTCACACAGTATTACAGGACCTGGTACCATACCATCCACTGAAATGACGCTTCTAGTTTAAGTGTACAGTATTACAAGCCCTGTGCAGCTGTAGCCCTGGACAACGCAAACCTGCACTTTACTCAAACTGTAACTATAGCTGCAGCTTTCAAATGGGCTTTAATCACAGCAATGAATACATGAAGTCTGGAGGCATTCCACGCCAAGACTGCCCTGTGTCTGAATGAGAGAGAGCCTAGGAAACACATTGTTGTATAAAACATTAAGCGCTGATTGAGACCGGAAGGATCATTCTAGTTTAGACAATTAAACAGCAGCTGTGTGTGTTTATTTTGTGTGTCTCCACTAGATGGCAGATTTCCCCGTCAGTTCCTCTGTCTCAGCCCAGCTTCTTCAGCTTGTGTCTGCAGTAGCAGCACAGCACGATGTGATGCAGATATGAACGTGGCGTTTGCAACAGGCTGTCGGGAGGATTGGTCCCCCAAAAACAGGGTTCTGTTTGTGTACCCCAAAAATAACAAGGCTTCATATAAGGGTGGTGGTGTTTCTTCCATATGCTGAGTTTGAGAATGTTTCTGGAACCTTGTAACACACTGTGTATCATCAAAAACAAATGTACGTTTAACCTCTGAGGATAACATATTGATTGGAGAGGAGTCTTCAGAGGTGCTGTTGAACTCTAGAGCCAAGCTTTAACTAACATGGATTTGTAAGGAACTTCCTGCACGTTAAAATATTTTCATTGAAAAGGTTAAGTATCTTCAATGTTATATAAAGTATTGCTGTGTCTGTGTGAAATCATATTATTTGTTTATCTAACAGACGCCTTTATCCAAGGCAACTTACCGAGACTAGAGTGTGTGAACTATGCATCAGCTGCAGAGTCACTTACAATTACGTCTCACCTGAAAGACGGAGCACAAGGAGGTTAAGTGAATTGTTCAGGGTCACACAATGAGTCAGTGGCTGAGGTGGGATTTTCAATGTATGTAATATTTTGAAAAATTAGACTGTGAAATGGGAAACACATGTGCACAAATAAATAGCTTTAAAGAAATTAAAAATAAAAGTGAACAAATATCAACTTAATTCGGTTTATAACAATCAATTCAAACAGTAGTGGTTAATATGAATAAAACGCAACGCAATAACAAGATAAGTAAAATAAAAAATAAAAAACATGCAGCAAGTCTTTGAAGTCCATGGCCAGTACAAACACAGGGCTGTGTATCAGCCAAGGACTGGGACTGAAACAGGTCAAAGTTCAAAATAAAATACTGAGAATAATAATACAACATAGAATTAAAACCTGCAGTGTCTATATATATATATATATATATATATATATATATATATATATATATATATATTGCCAGGAGAAGGAGGCACAGATTTGTCCACGATGCAGCCCCTAAAGAAAACCCAGAAGTACAACTACTTTACACTGTTAAATGAAAGATGTGTCCTCTGCAAACAAACACAGAGACATATATACACAGGACTAATGCAAACACACACACACACAAACACAGAGACATATCTACACAGGACTAATGCAAACACACACCCAAACACAGAGACATATCTACACAGGGCTAATGCAAACACACACACAAACACAGAGACATATCTACACAGGGCTAATGCAAACACACACACAAACACAGAGACATATCTACACAGAAGTAATGCAAACACACACACAAACACAGAGACATATCTACACAGGACTAATGCAAACACACACACACACACAAAGAGACATATCTACACAGGGCTAATGCAAACACACACACAAACACAGAGACATATCTACACAGGGCTAATGCAAACACACACACAAACACAGAGACATATCTACACAGAAGTAATGCAAACACACACACAAACACAGAGACATATCTACACAGGACTAATGCAAACACACACACAAACACAGAGACATATCTACACAGGACTAATGCAAACACACACAAACACAGAGACATATCTACACAGGGCTAATGCAAACACACACACACAAACACAGAGACATATCTACACAGGAGTAATGCAAACACACACAAACACAGAGACATATCTACACAGGAGTAATGCAAACACACACAAACACAGAGACATATCTACACAGGAGTAATGCAAACACACACACAAACACAGAGACATATCTACACAGGACTAATGCAAACACACACAAACACAGAGACATATCTACACAGGACTAATGCAAACACACACACAAACACAGAGACAGATGTACACAGGAGTAATACAAACACAGAGACAGATATACACAGGAGTAATACAAACACACACACAAACACAGAGACAGATGTACACAGGAGTAATGCAAACACACACACAAACACAGAGACAGATGTACACAGGAGTAATGCAAACACACACACAAACACAGAGACATATCTACACAGGGCTAATGCAAACACACACACAAACACAGAGAAATATCTACACAGGTGTAATGCAAACACACACACAAACACAGAGACATATCTACACAGGACTAATGCAAACACACACAAACACAGAGACATATCTACACAGGGCTAATGCAAACACACACACAAACACAGAGAAATATCTACACAGGTGTAGTGAAAACACACACACAAACACAGAGACATATCTACACAGGAGTAATACAAACACAGAGACAGATGTACACAGGAGTAATACAAACACACACACAAACACAGAGACAGATGTACACAGGAGTAATGCAAACACACACACAAACACAGAGACAGATGTACACAGGACTAATGCAAACACACACAAACAGAGACATATCTACACAGGACTAATGCAAACACACACACAAACACAGAGACAGATGTACACAGATTTCCAGAGCATAGCGTTTCTTTCTCCAGCTGCTCCATGCTTATTTCTGTCTCCCATCGCTACTGCTCCAAGCAGGGCTTAGAAAACTAGATGAATGCAAGAAAACCTTTAGAATTTCCCATAATACCTCTGGGACCAAAAAATATTAGCATGAGAGCTTGAGTTCCTCTTTTTCTAATGATAAACACAAACACTTAGGCTAGTGAAATGTTCAATATGTATAGTGAATGTATTAAGATACATTTCGTGCAAGTAACACTGAAATCCAACTTAAAATAATATCACAAGCACATCAAGTTAAATCCTATTACAGCAGAGTCTTGTTAACTGCATAGTTCCTATGGTAACAATTTTATGCAATTACCAGCACATTAAATTAGTAACATATACAGTTTAATGCATTTAATTATATACCTGATAATTGCATACCATTGTGAAGTACATTACTTTTGAAAAAGTGTGTTCCTTATTCTGGTTAAATGAAAAGGTGTGTTCCTTAATCTGGTTTAATGCATTAAACTGTGAGGCATATGGGGTATGCATTTCACATCTACTGCGTGTGCATTTTCATAGGAAATATGCTTCACTTTTTTAGTTAACAGTAATATGCAATTAATTGCAATGCACTGTACTTGTATAATAACTTAAGCCTCTAAAATGAACCTACAGTAATATTATATTGACACACCATGGCTACATTGTAAAAATAAATGCATCTGTAAATGCATTTGGAGGGAAAACCTGTGATCTGACAGCACTGGCTGGAATGCACCCGACCGCAGGTGTTGCTCATAATAATTCTATTATAATGAGTTCAATCAAGCCTGACAGTCAGTGATAACCCCTGCACAGCGCCTAACCGTCATAGTAATTACATTAAAAAATACCTTTTAAAACTAAAGTCTTGAACAGTGCATTAGCTCTTATTTTGAATGCATCGGTGGCCAGTTTTAACATTGTCTTCAGAACTAAAGCAATTCAGCTGTTGTAAAATCCTATGAAATTCTTAAACACATATATGAAATTAATATCAATTTGCAGTCATTCATTTAAAGTGGCACCATAGAGATGTTGCAATTGCTTCTAAACCACAGTCTTGTGATGGTGCACCATTATGAAAGTCGCTCTATAAAATAAAGATTGATTGATTGATTGAAAGATTGTTACTGCCCATCTCTCTTGGCAGGGATATTTTCTACATCCTGTTCATATTAATAATTTTATATTAATGGGTATGGTCATATTTCTGTGACATGTGAAATGGATATATTACATGATCTATATTTTCTTAATATTTAATTTCTGACCAATTTAATATACTATCATGTGTATGGCTCTATTATTAAATGTTATTTTTTTAAGCATGCTTACTAACTAGTCTGGCAAAATCTGTTTCAATGTGTGAGGCACGGATGTGAGGAAGCATGCTAGGGTTGCTCTGAGCACGAATGCACACAACGGGATATTAAAGAGGTAAACATATGGTCATCACCAATATGTAGATGAGATACTAAAGTATCCTCTGAATATTTGGTTGAAAGCAAAATGTTAAGAAATTGTAAGATGAGATCAGATGCATTTTAGGGGTTTCAAACCATCCTGCATTTCTAAAACACCCTGCCTGGCGAACCATAGTAAATGCAGTTTGGATGCTATAGGGCTGCTGTCTGTGTTGATGTAGTTACCAGGTCAGTATGGGTGTGTTTGGATGCTATAGGGCTGCTGTCTGTGTTGATGTAGTTACCAGGTCAGTATGGGTGTGTTTGGATGCTATAGGGCTGCTGTCTGTGTTGATGTAGTTACCAGGTCAGTATGGTTGTGTTTGGATGCTATAGGGCTGCTGTCTGTGTTGATGTAGTTACCAGGTCAGTATGGGTGTGTTTGGATGCTATAGGGCTGCTGTCTGTGTTGATGTAGTTACCAGGTCAGTATAGGTGTGTTTGGATGCTATAGGGCTGCTGTCTGTGTTGATGTAGTTACCAGGTCAGTATAGGTGTGTTTGGATGCTATAGGGCTGCTGTCTGTGTTGATGTAGTTACCAGGTCAGTATGGGTGTGTTTGGATGCTATAGGGCTGCTGTCTGTGTTGATGTAGTTACCAGGTCAGTATGGGTGTGTTTGGATGCTATAGGGCTGCTGTCTGTGTTGATGTAGTTACCAGGTCAGTATGGTTGTGTTTGGATGCTATAGGGCTGCTGTCTGTGTTGATGTAGTTACCAGGTCAGTATGGTTGTGTTTGGATGCTATAGGGCTGCTGTCTGTGTTGATGTAGTTACCAGGTCAGTATGGGTGTGTTTGGATGCTATAGGGCTGCTGTCTGTGTTGATGTAGTTACCAGGTCAGTATAGGTGTGTTTGGATGCTATAGGGCTGCTGTCTGTGTTGATGTAGTTACCAGGTCAGTATAGGTGTGTTTGGATGCTATAGGGCTGCTGTCTGTGTTGATGTAGTTACCAGGTCAGTATAGGTGTGTTTGGATGCTATAGGGCTGCTGTCTGTGTTGATGTAGTTACCAGGTCAGTATGGGTGTGTTTGGATGCTATAGGGCTGCTGTCTGTGTTGATGTAGTTACCAGGTCAGTATGGGTGTGTTTGGATGCTATAGGGCTGCTGTCTGTGTTGATGTAGTTACCAGGTCAGTATGGGTGTGTTTGGATGCTATAGGGCTGCTGTCTGTGTTGATGTAGTTACCAGGTCAGTATGGGTGTGTTTGGATGCTATAGGGCTGCTGTCTGTGTTAATGTTTCTTTGTTCTAACATTTTATCACTGGT
The DNA here is from genome assembly GCF_902713425.1 of Acipenser ruthenus. Lineage (NCBI taxonomy): Eukaryota > Metazoa > Chordata > Actinopteri > Acipenseriformes > Acipenseridae > Acipenser > Acipenser ruthenus. The sequence goes on from NC_081223.1 coordinate 128,410, forward strand.
GATAAAGAGCTACCCGCTTGTTTCAATTGAAACATGCATGGCTTTGTGTTTCAGTGCAGAGCAGAAGCAGCATCATGGCTCAGCGCACAGAGAGAAGCAGGTATCATGGCTCAGTGCACCAGAGAGCACATCTGCTCAGCCAGCTGGGTTTCGCTTCCTGCAACCCCAAGATTCAGAGTCATGCCTGTACCCTGGCCCAGGTTGAACACGCTGCCACTGAAGTAAAAATCATGGTATTCCTTTGCAAAGCCAAAACGACCTGAACTGGGGCCAGTGTTAACTGCTATTCAGTGTTGCACTGGTGTGTCTGTGGTTCATACACAATATAGACAGAGGCTTCTTACAGAAAAAATGCCTATCAATTTACATGAAATGTCTTGTAATGTCATTGCATGTGTGTGATAACATTACACTCAGCACTTCAGAAGAGACGTAAAACAAACAAGGTCCTATTGGAAGTGACTCTGCAGCAGCAGCAGCAGTTGTTGATGATGCATCCTTCACCCCCAAAACTCAGTAGTTTTGGATAAAAGCATCTGCTAAATTACTAATTTCTAATTAATAAAATACAGTGTAATTACAGAAGACACAATTGTGTTACATTGTAACACGACCATGTGTGTAATTATTGTGTTATTGCAGTGTAATTACAGTGTAGTTAAAGGCACCTAATGTAAAGTATATTCATAATATAAAAGCTATTATCCAGAGACACATACCAAGTGGAGAAACACTACAACAAGAAGATTGTCTCACTTCAGCCAAGTACAAGAGTGTGTATTGATTACAATATTATTGATTTATAAGATTGTGTTTCTAATATGCATTACACCATACTCTTCATGATGTAATAATTCAAATCATTAGAAAGTTTTAAACATGCACATTGCAGTGTTATGTATGCAATACTGTACTTAATATTCTGAACATTTCAATACTGTGCATAAACATGCTTTCATATAAACCTTCTGATCGCATGCTTTCATTTTCCAGTGATATTTAATGGTGTGGAAATCAGATGGCTGATAAATGAATGTCTGATACTCACCACAGTATGTACTGTGTCCAGGATCTATTACCTGGAGTGTGATCGTCAATCAATCAATCTTTATTTTATATATCACCTTTCATAGTGGAATAAAGGGTTATTATTATTATTATTTATTTATTTCTTAGCAGACGCCCTTATCCAGGGCGACTTACAATCATAAGCAAATACATTTCAAGTGTTACAATACAATTAATACAATAAGAGCAAGATAAATACAATAACTTTTGTTCAAGCAAAGTACAAGTGTGACAAAACATTCAATAATACAGCAGATAGTGATAGTTACATCAGGATATGATTAAATACAAAATACTACAGGTTAAACACTTGGCAGATTACAGTATTCTGAAGTACAGGATTAAATGCAGTAAAATAGGGGGCAGATAAGAGCAAAATAAAGCACATTTAAATGAAGGGTGATAGCGTCCCAGGATACAAACAGAGGAGTTCTACAGGTGCTGTCTGAAGAGGTGAGTCTTAAGGAGGTGCCGGAATGTTGTCAGGGACTGGGCAGTCCTGACATCTGTGGGAAGGTCATTCCACCACTGCGGAGCAAGGGTGGAGATGGAGCGGGCTCTGGAGGCGGGGGAGCGGAGAGGTCGAGTGGGGGTGTAGGGAGAGATGAGGGTCTGGAGGTAGCTGGGTGCAGTCTGGTCAAGGCATCTGTAGGCTAGTACAAGAGTCTTGAACTGGATGCAAGCGGTGATCGGGAGCCATTGGAGTGAGCGGAGTAGTGGAGTAGCGTGGGAGAAGCGAGGCAGAGAGAACACCAGGCGGGCAGTGGACTTCTGGATGAGCTGGAGCGGACGGGTGGTGGACACAGGGAGGCCAGCCAGGAGGGAGTTGCAGTAGTCTAGGCGGGAGAGTACCAAGGCCTGGACCAGGAGCTAGGTAGCGTAGTTGGTGAGGAAGGGTCAGATTCTTCGGATGTTGATCCTTTGAATCTGGTTTCTCAGATTCCAAGGATATGATCCTGTATGTCTTCAATCACTCTCTTAGATCACTGATAAAGGGTTACTCTCTATTCCATGGATATGATCCTTCATGTCTGTAATCGCTCTCTTAGATCACTGATAAAGGGTTACTCTATTCCACACGGAGACAGAAGGCAGGTGGCACAGCGTCCAGCCCCTCTGCTCGATTTGTAAGGGAGGCACCATTATTATTATTATTATTATTTATTTCTTAGCAGACGCCCTTATCCAGGGCGACTTACAATTGTTACAAGATATCACATTATTTTTATATACAATTACTCATTTATACAGTTGGGGTTTTACTGGAGCAATTTAGGTAAAGTACCTTGCTCAAGGGTACAGCAGCAGTGTCCCCTACCAGGGATTGAACCCACGACCCTCCGGTCAAGAGTCCAGAGCCCTAACCACTACTCCACACTGCTGCCATCTCTTGCTGATTTTAAATTAAGATTGAAAACACGTTTTAATAATTTGGCATATATTTTGAAGGGAACATTTTATCATCCATTTTTATACTACTTATTTGTATGTATTTATTTGTGTATTGCTTATTTTTAATCACTGCTTTTAAAAGTAATAATTAAAATGCTTTTTTACTCCTTTGTTGTAGTAATTTAAAGAGCTATTCTATCATCGTATATTTTGTTAATCCTCCCAATGGGATGTGTTCTATCATCATATCTGTTTCTATTTCTCTCAATGGTTTTGGATGTTACTGGTTTTTTTTGTTTGTTTTGTTTTCATCTGTAAAGCGCTTTGATCACTAAAGGTTCTATGTATGAAATACCAGAAAGCTTTTGACAAAGTCCTGCATAAAAGATTAATTCTCAAACTGAACATAGTAGGGATTCAAGGAAATACATGCACATGGATTAGGGAGTGGTTAACATGTAGAAAACAGAAAGTACTGATTAGAGGAGAAACCTCAAAATGGAGCAAGGTAACCAGTGGAGTACCACAGGGATCAGTACTAGGTCCTCTGCTATTCCTAATCTACATTAACGACTTAGATTCTGGTATAGTAAGCAAACTTGTTAAATTTGCAGATGACACAAAAATAGGAGGAGTGGCAAACACTGTTGCAGCAGCAAATGTCATTCAAAATTATCTAGACAGCATTCAGAACTGGGCAAACACATGGCAAATTACGTTTAATAGAGAAAAGTCTAAGGTACTGCGCACAGGCAGTAAAAATGTGTATTATATCAAATGGTAGATACTGAAATTGAAGAAGGAATCTATGAAACAGACCTAGGAGTTTATGTTGACTCAGAAATATCTTCATCTAGACACTGTGGGGAAGCTATAAAAAAAGGCCAACAAGATGCTCGGATATATTGTGAAAAGTGTTGAATTTAAATCAAGGGAATTAATGTTAAAACTTTACAATGCATTAGTAAGACTTCATCTAAAATATTGTGTTCAGTTCTGGTCACCTTGCTACAAAAAGGATATTGCTGCTCTAGAAAGAGTGCAAAGAAGAGAGACCAGAATTATTCTGGGTTTAAAAGGCATGTCGTATGCAGACAGGCTAAAAGAATTGAAACTATTCAGTCTTGAACAAAGAAGACTACGCTGTGATCTGATTCAAGCATTCAAAATCCTAAAAGGTATAGACAATGTCGACCCAGGGGACTTTTTTGACCTGAAAAAAGAAATGAGTACCAGTGGTCACAAATGGAGATTAGATAAAGGGACATTCAGAACAGAAAATAGGAGGCACTTTTTTACACAGAGAATTGTGAGGGTCTGGAACCAACTCCCCAGTAATGTTGTTGAAGCTGACACACTTGGATCCTTCAAGAAGCTGCTTGATGAGATTCTATGATCAATAAGCTACTAACAGCCAAAAGAGCAAGGTGGGTTGAATGGGGCCTCCTCTCGTTTGTAAACTTTCCTATGTTTTTAAGGATTTTTTTTCAATTTTTAAGTACCGCAATATCCTTAAGTGAATGTGTTTTCATATATGTGAAATTCTATAATTCCTTAAAAAATCAATTTGACCAGAATTGAACCATGAATCAATACATTTTACACATGGCTTACAGCAAATGAAACTAGCTGAACAAAACCCGGCTCCGGTATCATTATTGAGGGAAAATACACCTATCAAAGCAACAAACCAGAAATAAACTCAAGCTGTTAAAGTGAGCGATGGTAATTCAATACATTACACCGTGTAACAATTTTTTTTTTTTTTGGTTCCTGGGTAGTAAGTGTTATTTCCTAATTGCTTATGCCTCAAAAGTATAGAAAATGGCTATTATTCCCCACAAACTTTGCTTTTGTGACCAGGACAGTGATATTTTGAAATTTACCTATTTCCAATGAGAAAACGGGCGAATTTGTGTCTTTTCGTTCACATAAAGTCAGAAAAAAACAACATATGAATCCAAATTAACATGTATTTATACTAAAGTAATACAAAAATGACTACAAAAGATTTAGAAGTGAGTAGTTTTTCGAGATTTACGATTATACTGTAAATCACTTTCATGAATCAGCCCCCAAATGTAGTCTCCCATCATGTTCTCATTATACTGTCCTTGGTAGCGGCGTTCAAAGTCCAGTATATCCTGGTGGAAGCACTCGCCTTGCTCCTCCGAGTACGCTCCCATGTTCTCCTTGAATTTATCAAGATGAGCATCAAGGATATGGACTTTGAGGGACATCCTACAGCCCATTGTGCCGTAGTTCTTCACCAGAGTCTCAACCAGCTCCACATAGTTTTCGGCCTTGTGATTGCCCAGGAAGCCCCAAACCACTGCGACAAAGCTGTTCCAAGCCGCTTTCTCCTTACTAGTGAGCTTCTTGGGGAATTCATTGCACTCCAGGGTCTTCTTTATCTGTGGTCCGACGAAGACACCGGCTTTGACCTTTGCCTCAGACAGCTTAGGGAAGAAGTCGTGAAGGTACTTGAAGGCTGCCGACTCCTTATCTAGAGCTCTGACAAATTGTTTCATAAGGCCCAATTTGATGTGCAGTGGTGGCATCAGCACCTTCCGGGGGTCCACCAGTGGCTCCCACTTGACGTTGTTCCTCCCCACAGAGAACTCGGTCCGCTGTGGCCAGTCCCGCCTGTGGTAGTGCGCCTTGATGTCCCTGCTGTCCCAAAGGCAAAGATAGCAGGGAAACTTGGTAAAACCGCCATGGAGACCCATCAGGAATGCCACCATTTTGAAGTCTCCTATGACCTCCCAGCCATACTCATCATACTTCAAGGCGTCCAGCAAGGTCTTGATGCTGTTGTAATCCTCTTTGAGGTGCACCGAGTGAGCCAGGGGAAGAGACGGGTACTTGTTACCATTATGGAGCAGCATGGCTTTGAGGCTCCTGGATGAGCTGTCAATGAAGGACAGTATAACGAGAACATGATGGGAGACTACATTTGGGGGCTGATTCGTGAAAGTGATTTACAGTATAATCGTAAATCTCGAAAAACTACTCACTTCTAAATCTTTTGTAGTCATTTTTGTATTACTTGTATAAATACATGTTAATTTGGATTCATATGTTGTTTTCTTCTGACTTTATGTGAACAAAAATATACAAATTTGCCCGTTTTATCATTGGAAATAGGTATATTTCAAAATATCACTGTTCTGGTCACAAAAGCAAAGTTTGTGGGGAATAATAGCCATTTTCTATACTTTTGAGGCATAAGGAGTTAGGAAATGACACTTACTACCCAGGAACAAAAATTGTGTTACATAGTGTTATTAAACTCAAACTATTAAAGTGAACAAGGGCAATTCAATACAGTATTATACTCAAGCTATTAACATAAACAAGGGCAATTCAATATTAAACTTAAGCTATTAAAATGAACAAGGGCAATTCAATATTAAACTTAAGCTATTAAAATGAACAAGGGCAATTCAATATTAAACTCAAGCTATTAAAGTGAACAAGGGCAATTCAATACAGTATTAAACTCAAGCTATTAAAATGAACAAGGGCAATTCAATATTAAACTCAAGCTGTTAAAACGTTTTGTGATGGTGGTAAAGATATATTTCTTTAAATATTATTATTATTATTATTATTATTATTATTATTATTATTATTATTATAACATAATAACATAAGAAAGTTTCCAAACGAGAGGAGGCCATTCAGCTCATCTTGCTCGTTTGGTTGTTAGTAGCTTATTGATCCCCATTATTATTATTATTATTATTATTATTATTATTATTATTATTATTATTATTATTATTATTATTAAAGTGATCAATGGCAATTCAGCGAGGGCTGGTAAGTAATCATAAAGGGTTTGTTATTTTGTGTTTCTGTTGAACTAACAATTTGGAGTAAAAAGTTTTGATAAACTCACCCATAGTATTGATCAATACAAGCAAGTCATCAGTAACACTCTGTGCTCAGGCAGGCACCAGCTTGATAAAGGGGATCTTATTCAGATGGATTTCATGTGTGTACAGTTCAAGTGGCACATATTATTCAGAACCCAAACCTTAGCAATATGAATGAGTGTGTGGGGAGGGGTAATCAATATTATTATGACCCAGTGTTTTGATGTTAATATAATATAATGCATTCACACCCACCCAGAGTAATTTATGCATTCTTTTTTTTAATAAGTAATCATTATTTATCCACAGAAGCAGCCAATGCAGCACACTCTTTGTTCATTGTGTAGAGTTCTGTTTGCAAGGTTGTGATATGAAGGGACGTGGCATTCTTTTTTACTGTGTGGTTTCTTATCAGCTGCTACCACCTGATAGCACTGCACTATCAAAGCTTTCAGGGGTTTCCGAGAGCCTTGCCTGTATGCAAACAGGGCCCGAAATACTCTGTGTGTGAGTGAGCGAGCGAGCCAGCCTGCCTGCATGCCTGTGTCGTTAAGCCAGTGAAGCGGAGATGGCTGACAGGTGCTCTCAAGCACTCGGGTATTTTTGGTTCTGAAACTATAAGATGTTAAGTGGAAACAGAAACTTCTAGTACAGAGATTTGCATATCTCTAATAAAAAGTGTTTTCTTTTTCACTCTGATTAGTATGGTTCCCAAATTAGAATGGAAAATGACACAGATGTTGAAAGGTTCATATATAAGTATATTCACAAGAGTTAAAGCATGTCTAGCTCTACTTTAAGGGACAATATAAAGAATAGAAATGAAGCAATGCCTTTCCAATATTATCGTTTTTTTATATGCAGGATTCCATTCCATGCTACATGTTGTTTGGAACAGTTTGTATTTAATAAAATGAAAATAAAAAGCATATAGAATAAACATAACTTTTTTAAAATAATCAAAATTACATCATAGAAATGTGTTTTTCTTCTATAAGAACCTTATAGTTTCCATATGTTAGTGTTTTAAACAATGTAATGTGAACATACTAAATCAATAATTATGTTTCCTGATGTCGTTATGATTCACAAAGGGTTTAAAGGGTTGGGTCTAAATTTACACCCCGATAATTCACAAGTCTGAGCAAACAATGGCAAATAACTTTACCATTGTGAAGCATCTCCTGAATCTGACAAGGTCTGTAAACATGCAATTCGATCCTGATCCACTCTATACAACACACAGCTCAGCTGCATTGTAATCTGCTGTTGACAAAAATGATTGTAGATAGTTATTATAGTCTTCTGCATTATTATTATTATTATTATTATTATTATTATTATTATTATTATTATTATTATTATTATTATTATTAATAATAATAAACATCTATAAACAGCCTTAATGCCTCTAATTATAATTATAAGTAAAAATACATATTTTCCAAGTGTATGGGTTATTTTCCAATGGCACAGGTTATTTTACACTGTTATGGGTTATTTTACACTGGTATGGGTTATTTTACACTGGTATGGGTTATTTTACACTGGTATGGGTTATTTTATACTGGCATGGGTTATTTTACACTGTTATGGGCTATTTAACACTAGTACGGTTTATTTTATACTGGTATGGCATATTGTATACTGGCATGGGTTATTTTACAATAGCATGGGTTATTTTACAATGGGATGGGTTATTTTACAATGGGATGGGTTATTTTCAGTGGGACGGGTTATTTACAATGGCACAGGTTATTTTACACTGGGATGGGTTATTTTACAATGTGACAGGTTATTTTACAATGTGACGGGTTATTTTACAATGGGACGGGTTATTTTCAGTGGGACGGGTTATTTACAATGGCACAGGTTATTTTACAATGGGATGGGTTATTTACAATTATTATTATTATTATTTATTTCTTAGCAGATGCCCTTATCCAGGGCGACTTACAATAGTTACAAGATATCACATTATTTTTACATACAATTACCCATTTATACTGTTGGGTTTTTACTGGAGCAATCTAGGTAAAGTACCTTGCTCAAGGGTACAGCAGCAGTGTCCTCCACTGGGGATTGAACCCACAACCCTTCAGTCAAGAGTCCAGAGCCCTAACCACTACTCCGCACAGGTTATTTTACAATGGGATGGGTTATCTTCAGTGGGACGGGTTATTTACAATGGGACAGGTTATTTTCAGTGGGACGGGTTATTTACAATGGCACAGGTTATTTTACAATGGCACAGTTTATTTTACAATGGGATGGGTTATTTTACAATGGGATGGGTTATCTTCAGTGGGATGGGTTATTTACAATGGGACGGGTTATTTTCAGTGGGACGGGTTATTTACAATGGGACAGGTTATTTTACAATGGGACGGGTTATTTTACAATGGGAAGGGTTATTTACAATGGCACAGGTTATTTTAAACTGGGATGGGTTATTTTACAATGGGATGGGTTATTTTACAATGGGATGGGTTATTTTCAGTGGGACGGGTTATTTACAATGGCACAGGTTATTTTACAATGGGACAGGTTATTTTAAAATGGGACGGGTTATTTTACAATGGGACGGGTTATTTTCAGTGGGACGGGTCATTTACAATGGGACGGGTTATTTTACAATGGGACGGGTTATTTTACAATGGGACGGGTTATCTTCAGTGGGACGGGTTATTTACAATGGGACGGGTTATTTTACAATGGGACGGGTTATTTTACAATGGGATGGGTTATCTTCAGTGGGACGGGTTATTTACAATGGGATGGGTTATTTTACAATGGGACGGGTTATTTTACAATGGGACGGGTTAATTTACAATGGGACAGGTTATTTTACAATGGGATGGGTTATTTTACAATGGGATGGGTTATTTTACAATGGGATGGGTTATCTTCAGTGGGACGGGTTATTTACAATGGGATGGGTTATTTTACATTGGGACGGGTTATTTTACAATGGGACAGGTTAATTTACAATGGGATTGGTTATTTTACAATGGAATGGGTTATTTTCAGTGGGACGGGTTATTTACAATGGCACAGGTTATTTTACAATGGGATGGGTTATTTTACAATGGGATGGGTTATTTTACAATGGGATGGGTTATCTTCAGTGGGACGGGTTATTTACAATGGGATGGGTTATTTTACAATGGGACGGGTTATTTTACAATGGGACGGGTTAATTTACAATGGGACAGGTTATTTTACAATGGGATGGGTTATTTTACAATGGGATGGGTTATTTTACAATGGGATGGGTTTTCTTCAGTGGGACGGGTTATTTACAATGGGATGGGTTATTTTACAATGGGACGGGTTATTTTACAATGGGACGGGTTATTTTACAATGGGACGGGTTAATTTACAATGGGACAGGTTATTTTACAATGGGATGGGTTATTTTACAATGGGATGGGTTATTTTACAATGGGATGGGTTATCTTCAGTGGGACGGGTTATTTACAATGGGATGGGTTATTTTACAATGGGACAGGTTATTTTACAATGGGATGGGTTAATTTACAATGGGACAGGTTATTTTCAGTGGGACGGGTTATTTACAATGGCGAAGGTTATTTTACAATGGGATGGGTCATTTTACAATGGCATGGGTTATTTTACAATGGGACTGGTTCTTTTCAATGGGACAGGTTATTTTACAATGGGACGGGTTCTTTTCAATGGGACAGGTTATTTTACAATGGGACTGGTTCTTTTCAATGGGACGGGTTATTTTACAATGGGACTGGTTCTTTTCAATGGGACGGGTTATTTTACAATGGGACGGGTTATTTTTATTATTATTATTATTTATTTCTTAGCAGACGCCCTTATCCAGGGCGACTTACAATCGTAAGCAAAAACATTTCAAGTGTTACAATACAAGTAATACAATAAGAGCAAGAAATACAATAACTTTTGTTCAAGTAAAGTACAAGTTTGACAAACCACAATTCAATAATACAGCAGGTAATAGTGATAGTTACACCAGGATATGATTAAATAGTGATAGTTACATCAGGATGTGATTAAATACAAAGTACTACAGGTTAAAAACTTGGCAGATTACAGTATTCTGAAGTACAGGATTAAATGCAGTAAAATAGGGGCTGATAAGAGCAAAATAAAGCACATTTACATGAAGGGTGATAGTGTCCCAGGATACAAACAGAGGAGTTCTACAGGTGCTGTTTGAAGAGGTGAGTCTTAAGGAGGCGCCGGAATGTGGTCAGGGACTGGGCAGTCCTGACATCTGTAGGAAGGTCATTCCACCACTGCGGAGCAAGGGTGGAGAAGGAGCGGGCTTTGGGGGCAGGGGAGCGTAGCAGTGGTAGAGCTAGTCTTCTAGTGCAGGCGGAGCGGAGAGGTCGAGTGGGGGTGTAGGGAGAGATGAGGGTCTGGTGGTAGCTGGGTGCAGACTGGTCAAGGCATCTGTAGGCTAGTACAAGAGTCTTGAACTGGATGCGAGCAGTGATCGGGAGCCAGTGGAGCGAGCGGAGTAGTGGAGTAGCGTGGGCGAAGCGAGGCAGAGAGAACACCAGGCGGGCAGCAGAGTTCTGGATGAGCTGGAGTGGACGGGTGGCGGACGCAGGGAGGCCAGCCAGGAGGGAGTTGCAGTAGTCTAGGCGGGAGAGTACCAGGGCCTGGACCAGGAGCTGGGTAGCTGGGTATTTTACAATGGGACGGGTTATTTTCAATGGGACAGGTTATTTTACAATGGGACAGGTTATTTTACAATGGGACGGGTTATTTACAATGGCACAGGTTATTTTCAATGGGATGGGTTATTTCTTAGTGAAGAAGGCATCCAGCACAGCTGTTAGGAAGTGTCCAAATACAGCTCTGCGTTATGATCAGCTCCGACAATTTCAAGTTTCTAACAAACAAACAAACAATCTCAAATAAAAAATCAAAATAAAAAGTAATTCACTTGAGCCTGACTACAGCAATTCAACATTTTTAAAAGCATCGAGTTTGAAACACATGCAGATATTCTGAAAGACCCGACACCAAAATATGAAATGCATATTAAAATTGTAAATAAATGTCCAGTAAAAATGGCGAATGCTGTTGTTTGTTTCATACACATCAATATGTTTCTATATATTTAATCTGTGTGTTTCACAGCAGCACCACTTAAGTTTATGAAGCCTCATCACAGTTTCCATACATACCAATAAACTCCTATTGAAAAAGAATGGTAGGATTTTTACATAAAAATCAGACGCACAGGATATTGCAAGCTGCAAATAATATCAAATATATAACCAGTGATATTGTTAAAATCTGATATGCATTTCAAATCGTAAATGCTAAAACAACTTTAATTGAGAACTTCTCATAGATTGGTGTTGTCCGTTTATTTCCAGGGGTATACATCCTCTGTCAAAATGAAGTTTACTGCATTTGAATCTTTCTGTTTTTTTAATGAAAGACAACATCATATCACTGTCAATATAGTTATTTAATTCAGACTACTGTGTATAATCTAGAGATTTCTAACATCTACGGAAGCCTTTCTGAAGTGATCTCAAGACAATTTGATGATTTTAATGAATATGTTGTCTTCAGCATACTTAACTCCAAATAGACACTGGTGTTGCTATGTGATTTGTCACAGACAGGACACACACTGGTGTTGCTATGTGATTTGTCACAGGCAGGACACACACTGGTGTTGCTATGTGATTTGTCACAGACAGGACACACACTGGTGTTGCTATGTGATTTGTCACAGACAGGACACACACTGGTGTTGCTATGTGATTTGTCATACTGTAGTAGTGTATTCATACTAAACTTATTAAAAGACATATTCTCTAGAATTAACACTACCTGTTTAAGTATTACCATGATACTGTGCTGTGGTCTCATAGGACACTGCTGATGTGATTCAGCCCTGTGCTGTTGTACTGTTACTCTCCTTTAAGGTTGTTGTAGTAAAACCACTGCTTAAAAAAACGACTATGAATCCAGAAATTCTTAACAATTCCAGGCCCATTCTAATCTCCCCTTGGTATCCAAAGTTTTAGCCAGAGTAGTAGCTAACTTGTATCAGAGTGGTGAATGATGTGCTGTTATCTTGATATGGGCTCAGCCACAGTTCTTATACCTCCAGATCTAAGTGCAGCATTCGACATTACTGATTATTACCTGTACATTTGATGTAAAATCTGATGGATTCTCCTCTGAGCTGAAGGCTGAAATGAGAAATGTGGGTGTCATTTTTGATCCAGATCTTTGATTGCCACACATTAGAAATGTAACTAAAGTGTCTTTTCTACATTTAAGAAATATTGCTAAATGAAGGGGCTCCTGAGTGGCGCATCCAGTAAAAGCGCTCCACGTGGAGTGCAGGATGCGCTCTATAGTCTGGACGTCGTGAGTTCGAGTCCAGGCTGTTCCACAGCCAACCGTGGACGGGAGCTCCCAGGGGGCGGCGCACAATTGGCAGAGGACAGCGTGTGTTCGTCTTTGCCACTCCTGAGTCAGCGCAGGGGGGTAGCAGTGAGCTGAGTTTCAAAATAATAATTGGCCATTCCAAATTGGGAGTAAATAATAAAAATAATTACCAAAATTTATATAAAAAAAGAAATATTGCTAAATTAAGACGTTCTCTCTCTGCAGGATGCTGATGCATGCTTTTATAACATCTCAGATTGATTACTGCACTGCTCTTGAGAGACTGGTGCATGCTTTTATAACATCTTGGATTGATTACTACACTGCTCTTTCTCTGGTATTGTGTTTTATCTCGATTGCAGCACAAGGAGCACAAACACATTACTCCTGTTTTAGCAGCCTTGCATTGGCTTCCTGTACAATTTAGGATTGGTTTTAAGGTCCTTCTTTTAACTTATAAGGCTTTAAATGACCTTGCTTCCCATATGTAAAATATTTGCACACATGTCCAGCTCTGTTAGATCACAGGACGGTGATCACAGAAGGTTTTCTCAGTATTCATGGACACATAAGAAGGTGGCAGAGCGGTCAGCTCTAGAATGTGGAAGACATGCTGCACCATCTGCTGCTGCTTTTAAATGAACATTAAAGACACATTTCTATCATCTGGATATGTATTTTAAAGGGAATATTTTATCAGCCTTTTCTAGGACATATTTTTATTTTGTATTTTGTGCTTTTTAAAGTGCTAATTAAAATTACTAGTTTAACTATTTTACTGTATGTAATTTAAGGGTGATTTGTGTTTATCTGTAACACACTGATTGATTGATTGCCTCTAGGAATGTATCTTTGGAGACTTCAAGCTTAGTATTTAGCATGTTTGTTTAGAATATATCATTGGGGACATCAAGTATTTAGCACATGTGTTTAATTTTTATTTAATGAGACTTGCTGTTTTTAAGCAGCTCCTCTCTTTGTTACTGGTCTCTATCATTCATGTATTTATTGTGCAGCTCCTCCAGAGCTGGTGCAAATGTTTCCCAGGATTCAGTGCTTCATGGACTTTTTAAACTTTTAGCACAAACAGAACTCTATGAGAATTTAAAGCACCACCAAGCCATCGTGTCTCTTCATAAGTTCATATCCACAGTTTTATAGATGATAAAACACAAATACAACAAGCAAATACTTTTTTTAAATGTTTTATTACTACACTCAGAGAAAAACACACGAAACATACAATTGTCATTAGATTAACATTGACAAGCAAAACAACAATAGACGAGGCACTAACTAAACAGCGAATAGAAGGAAGTCAACCATAAGGGTCGGGCACATTGAACCTTTCCCATTCTTACACTGTCTGCTGCTCTTACACAAAGACATTACAGTGACCCTCCTAATTCATACCCAAAGAAAGCTGGACATTACAAGCAGCGGGATTCTCTTGCCCTTTAGGCATCTAATAGTGTGCACTCGCTCTTGTTGATGGACTCGCTCCTGGGAGTGCTCACAGCCTCGTGCTTCACAGTGCAGGTGTACGTCTCCTTGCTGTTCCACACGGCCTGGGTGAGGGTCAGGCTGCTGCTTGCACTGTATTTCCCATCCTTCTGCTTCATTGTGCTGGTCAGCACACCAGACGACTGGGCCACCCCGTCCACCGTCCACTTGATATCCACGGCCTCGGGGTAGAAATTATTCACCAGGCAGACCAGGGTGGCTTTGCCCTTTGTGTCGAGCTCCAGCTTGGAGGGAGGAAGCAGGGAGACGGAGGAAGGAGCAGTGGGGTTTCCAGCTGTGGAAAAGAAAAGCAAAAAAGATCAGATTTATTTATCTGTGTCTAACTTACAGGGTCTTAGAGGATATCATTTTCAGTGAGATTCCTGAATGTAACCTTCCTGTCAATCCATCACACAAGGATGCATCCTTCCTTTGAAACCTTCTGAGTACTACTCAAAATAAGAGTTCATTTTGTAGCACATTTCTAGAGTGCATGTCATGATTTAATAGGACATGAAACAGTTAAAAAGACACAGCTATGTACAATTGATGGTCGTACTAGAACTATATTAGTATAGGGATCTGTCACAAGTGGTTATAAATATGAATCATGTAATATCATGGATTAGAGCTTTCTTAAAACATGTTATAGCACAAAATAAGTGTGCTGCCATTCAGTGTTACTATTACACAATCTATAACTGTTAATAGCATAATCAATAACATGCTGATAGAATGTACATTATTACTTTCAACAGGGCCCTATGTTAAGTGATACAGAATATAGTCACAGTGTATAAAACCTGGTTGTGTGCATTTAACTGTGTATTGAATTAAAATGTGAGGCTCTCCACTTGAAACTCAGTGTATCAAGCTGTCGTCAGAAAAACGTCATATTTCACAGAAGGGTAAGTGTGCAGTACACTCTCAGAAAAGGACAAACCAGGGTAAAGATTTCGAAGCATATCTGCCCTCTAGATCGATTTTCTATTGTCTTTTAAACATCTGTATCACTGTTGATTTTCCTCAATGCATGTTAGATTTAGATGAGAAAACTTATTTTTAAATGTGTATGATTTTCTCCGTACACAGTTATTTTATCATATTGCAAACAGATTTATAAATATTTAAAGACAGTTGATCACAAAGTCGTATTTAAAGTTTTTTGAACAATTAAACATTTACAAACAAAACGTCAGTCAGCTGTTAATAACCATAGAAATGCCGATTAATAATCTCATAGCACATCCTGGTAACTATGCACTAGTGGAATTTGCTAGCATATACCACAGTGTACTTGTGCCTTTCTGAGACATCATGCACCTCTTTCACAATTAAGTATTCCGTTAATAAACATCTTTAAGTATTCTGTTAATAAATGTCTTTAAGTATTCCGTTAATAAATGTCTTGAAGTATTCCGTTAATAAATGTCTTGAAGTATTCCGTTAATAAACTCCTTTAAGTATTCTGTTAATAAACATATTTAAAATAAGCATCACAAATGGCAACAGCTAGGAGCTGTAGCTGACTGGAGTTCTTAAACCCCAGAACTAGCAGCTTGTCATTATTAGTGAAATCATACAAAGAGGAATCACAGCTCAGAATGACTGGGAGCCAAATCAAAAACAGATTTATGAATAAATGTTAAAAAAATACAATTGCCTGCCTGCTTAAGCCACTGTAGAGAATAAATGTAGATTTTACAACCAGCCTGGTGCCGTGCCTGAAGGCATTGCACGGGCTGCAACACTGGAACTAACAAAAGTATCTAGCAGACAACTAACGACTATTCAATACCAGACAGAATGCTGTAATAATAATAATAATTATAATAATAATAATAATAATTATAATAATAATAATCCAATAGAGAAATGCAGGAAAAAAAGAGTATAGTTTTTCTTTAGCTGCTCAACATATTTTCACGCTAAATTCTAAATTTGACAAATTTTCATTTTTTTTTATTTACAAAATATATATTAAATAAATAAATCCTCCACATGATCTGAGCTAATGCAGATGCTGAACAAAACCTCTTCCTCACATTCTTATCCTTACAGTTATTACTACTATAATTATTATTAATATTTTTCATTCATGCCTGGTATATTGTAAATACGAATTGATAAAACGAGAATGGAAAGCAATGTGCAACAGTTAATAAATAAATGTATATATATATATATATATATATATATATATATATATATATATATATATATATATATATATATATATATTACACGCATATTATATTCCTCTTGTAGTCTTTAAAAAATAATGAAGTTTGTGTTAACGTAACTGCTTGATTTAGCAAAATTCTAAACATATTTCAGAAAAAAAAGTGGATACAACAATGACCTGCCTGGATAAGCCTCTGCAAACGAATAGACTTCTGAGCTAATGCAGCCGCTGTGCAAAAACTCCCTCAGTTAACACACTGACTCACAGCTCAGTGCGACTAGAAGCCTAATCAAAAATATACTTATGAATAAATGGTAAAAATACAATAATTACCTGCCTGGCTAAGCCAATGCAAAGAATAAACTTACATTTTAAAAGCAGTCTGGTGCCCTGCCCGAAAGCACGACCCAGCGATTAATTCTAACAGAGCCTCGTACAAAAACCTCTGGCTTGCTGAGTCCATACCAAGCCAAAGAAATGCAGATAACGCGACTATTCAATAGCACAAAACATACTGTAATAATAATAATAATAATAATAATAATAATAATAATAATAATAATAATAATAATCCATCAGAAAAATGCAGAACACAGCAATTAAACGTTTTTCTTTTCTGTTCATTGGGTTGGAGATTCTCACTCTAAATTCTAAATTTGACCAACTTACTTGTTCTTTTTTTAGTAAAAAACAATACAAAAAAAAAACATAATAAATCCTCCACATGCTGGTAAACTGCACTGATAAATCAGACTTACATTTCACAATCAGCTTGGTCCCGGGTCCGAAAGTGTACCACAGTGATCTAAGCTAATGCAGACGCTGTACAAAAACTGCCTGCACTTAAAACGGGTTTGCAAGCCTGTGTGCTGGTTTTACTGTTCCTTCTCTTAATATTATTATTATTATTATTATTATTATTATTATTATTATTATTATTATTATTATTATTATTCTTTTTCCTCTTCTTATTATTTTTTCTTGTTCTGATTCTTACTGTTATTGTTCTTATTATAATTTTGCAGATTAGCCGTCTTTTCAGTCATGTTTGCTATATTATAAATAGGGATTTATAAAAAGAGTACAGAAAGCAATGTGCAATTGTTAATAAATACATATTAAAATGCAACAATTACCTGCCTGGTTAAGGGAATGAAAGCAATAACTTACATTTCACAATCAGCTTGGTCCCGGGTCCGAAAGTCAACCACAGTGATCTGAGCTAATGCAGACGCTGTACAAAAACCCCCTCAGTTAACACACTGACTCACAGCTCAGTGCGACTAGAAGCCTAATCAAAAATATACTTATGATTAAATGTTAAAAATACAATAATTACTTGCCTGGCTAAGCCAATGCAATGAATAAACTTACATTTTACAAGCAGTCTGGTGCCCTGCCCAAAAGCACGACCCAGCGATTAATTCTAACAGAGCCTCGTACCAAAACCTCTGGCTTGCTGAGTCCATACCAAGCCAAAGAAATGCAGATAACGCGACTATTCAATAGCACATAACATACTGTAATAATAATAATAATAATAATAATAATAATAATAATAATAATAAAAACAGAGAAATGCAGAACATCGCAATTAAATGTTTCTTTTTTTCTTCAGCTGCTCACTGGGTTGGAGATTCTCACTCTAAATTCTAAATTTCACCAATTTTCAAACTTACTTGTTCTTTTTTTTAATAAAATAAATAAATAAATAAATTAATAAATAAATAAATAAATAAAAACCATAATAAATCCTCCACGTGCTTGTAAACTGCACTGATAAACCAGACTTACATTTCACAACCAGCCTGATCCCGTGTCCGAAAGTGTACCACAGTGATCTGTGCTAATGCAGACACTCTACAAAACCCACTGTGAGCCAGAAAATACAGCACAGGGAGTCAGTGTTCACTCACAGCAACTACAGCACAGGGGGGTCAGTGTTCACTCACAGCAACTACAGCACAGGGGGTCAGTGTTCACTCACAGCAACTACAGCACAGGGGTCAGTGTTCACTCACAGCAACTACAGCACAGGGGGTCAGTGTTCACTCACAGCAACTACAGCACAGGGGGTCAGTGTTCACTCACAGCAACTACAGCACAGGGGGTCACTGTTCACTCACAGCAACTACAGCACAGGGGGTCAGTGTTCACTCACAGCAACTACAGCACAGGGGGTTCAGTGTTCACTCACAGCAACTACAGCACAGGGAGTCAGTGTTCACTCACAGCAACTACAGCACAGGGGGTCAGTGTTCACTTAGAAACTGTCTGTATTATTATTGTTCCAGTACACACATGTCAAAATTCTTCATATGAGTTTCCTAATCAAGTAACCTCCTAATTCAACCTTTAACCAATACATATATGAAGGACAGTACTGAACTGGTATACAAACAGGGGGTCAGTGTTCACTCCAAGTCAAATCTCCCTGCATGCAATACAATTACAACACAAACACCTGGCAACTTCTTTCATGTGTATCATCAACATGTAATAATAATAATAATAATAATAATAATAATAATAATAATAATAATAATAACACTTACCTCAACATTCCATATGCTTACAAAAATCTTTCTCTTATTCCAAAATACATTTCAGATGCATTTCCAATGAAGTGTTCTTGCAGAAAACAGAGGGTGCTTAGGATACTGTATGCAACATCGTGGTTTCCATTGAACTCCAACAGAATTAAAACACAGAAAGAAAAGGTTTCAAAACGTGTCGTCTCCGCAACTGTAAAGCTTTCCTTTGAACGCGTACAGAAGCGTCTTCAGCAGAACCAGGTCTTTGAGGTGATAATCTCCACATGCTCTGGGCATTGAAGTGACGTGCTTCACAGCGGTCGTATTTTTAATTCAGCTCATGCAACTGTCTGCAGTCCTGTCCTGTCACAGGGTTCAGCTGCTTTAAACAGTCCTTGTGGCGCTCCAGACAGATTCTACATTGCATCTATATGAGGTGGGTGTAATGTAGTGACTCCAGTCTAGTAAAGGCTGGGCTCCAGCTATTGGTTGTTATATGTCAGTGAAGTATGTATATAGTCTTACAAACAGTACATGACGTTCACAGCTGGGTTTGTGGAGCGAGAGCGAGAATCTAATCTAACAGTTAATTATATTACCACAGCACGTCACTGTCTTCATTGTAACACTCACAACACTACACTGGCGACGAGGACTCTGAAGAAAAGAACTCACCGAAAACTGTAAGTCAAAAAAAAAAAAAAAACAACAAAAACCACAATGCAAGGCAAGCAACGGGATTTCAGACTTTCCCTGACTTTGATATTGACACAGACCACTGCTCTGTAGGACTGAGACGGAACAAATGGCTACAGAGGTTCGAGAACTTTCTAATTGCTTCCAGTATAGAAGACAGTATACAAAAACGGACCATGGTATTGCATTGCATGTTATTGAGAAAAAAAAAGTATATGATATATTTGATACCTTGACCAATACAGGCGACGCTGAAAACTACAAGCAAGCTGTAGAAAAAAATAATATTTTATACAGAAAAAGAAAGCTGACTATGAAACGCATGTGTTTAGACAAACAACACAACAGGCTGGAGAATCGTGAGATGAGTAGCCTACTACACACGACTGAGACAGCAAGCAGCCCGCTGTGAATTCACGGACACTGCTGGAGAAATAAAAACGCAAATAATACCAACTGCTCTTCATGGAGAGTACGACGTAAAGCTTTCAGAGAATCTGCATTAACCTTAACTGCAGTACTCGCTTTCGGGAGAACGTTAGAGATATCCGAGTTTCAAGTGAAAGATATTGAACAGACGGAAAGTACATGGATGCCGCGATGGTAAACCACATTCCCACACAAAGAAGGACAAGCGTGTTGCCCTGCTAGAGGCACACAGCGTAACCCATGCAGAAAGCTGAATCATTCACGAAGCACTAACGCTCGAAACCACAAGAGGGCAGCAAAGACCAAATCACAATACAAAAGAAGACCAACGATCAACAAAGTTCTATCTAAAACTAACTACTATGCTGAAACGACTGAGAACAAAAATGAATCTTCCAACACAGAAGAAGAATGTGTATACATTGTATGCAATGCAAACTACCCTAAACAACCGTTAACCAAAAGCAACATACAAGAAATACCAGCAAAGATTATGACAGATTCGGGAGCCAGTGTGAAATTACTAGAAGAAACTGAAGCTACGGAAAGCAAGCATCAAAATAACATCATATGGATCCACTGCAGCATTAGAGCTGAAAGGCAAATTGTGGAATCAAGTGGAAAACTCACACCTGCTCTGCAGTGAAAGGAAACAATGAATCACTACTCAGCGACCACACACCATCAGAACTAGGACTGATTAACCTAATCAATGATATACCAGCGACAACACTGAAGAAATGTACGTCAATGGAGCATCCTTTAATTGCAGCATACTCAGACTTATTCAACGGAACAGGTCAACTGAAAGACTTTCAAGTCAAGCTACACTTAGACACAACCCTGCAGCCAGCAGTACAGCCACACAGAAGAATCCCTTTCCACATCAGGAAGAAATTGGAACAAGAACTCGATCGATTACAACAGCCGTGAATCATCGGAACAGTCACTGGCCCAGAGCCATGGGTTTCACCAATCGAAGCAGTACCAAAAACCAAGAGAGGTCAGGATATGTGTCGACATGCGTCTTCACAATGCAGCAATATTAAAGGAATGTCATATCTCTCCCACCATTGAGAGCACTCCTGGGACCTTTACGATTCTGTAACAAAATCTAACAGCTCTGCGACAGGCAAGTGTAAGAGTTTTGAATTTGATGCAAGCAGCAATAGGGAGCCAATGGAGGGAGTGCCCTCAGTGGAGCAGCGTGAGAGATACCAAGAAGAGGAAACAGCACAGTTTTGTATGAGAGCTTGAGCAGATGGACAGCGGATGCAGGGAGGTGGGCAGGAGGGGGGTGCAGTATTCTAGGTTGGACAGTACCAGAGCCCTGACTAGGAGCTGCATGGAGTGCTTGGTGAGCATTTATGCTCATTCCTAGCTGTGTTTTACTCTGCAGTCCCAGTTCTTCCCCATGTCTGTGTCCTGCAGCCCCTGAATCACTGCTGCTCTTCATGAAGCCCCAGAGTGTGCAGTGTGGGACAGGGGGTCAGTGTGAGGGGCAGTGCTGCACTGGGGGTGCTGGGGAGGGGCTGGGGGCACTTTTAGATTGTTTTGAAATCTGTTCATAAATATTGTGCTGTTCATAAAGGAAGGGTTGTGGCTGTGAAAGGCACTATAAAATGAGCCGTGGTCACTGTGTGAAGCCACAGAATCCAGGTTTAAAAGAGCCCCCCTCTGTGAGGCTGGAGCAGTGCAGTGTCAGTGTGCAGAGCTGCTGTGTTTGCAGTGAGCTGTGTGATGTGTGGAGTCAGTGGAGCCCTTTAGGGAGCTGGAATACTTGACACACACTGAGAGAAGAGGGGCTCCACTGTGCATGACTGCTCTTCACTGCTGCTCTGTTCTTGTACAATAACTCTCCTCATGGCATTCTCCATTCTCCCTCACTACTGCATCCCAGCTCCTGATTGAGGGCTGACTGGATTCAACTTATTCCTCTCCTGTGTCTTTAATCACACACAGCGGCTCCCTTCAGTCCCTGCTCAATGTTGAGGAGCCACAGCAGATCATGTACAGCTGCAATTACACTTTCTTTAGCTTTGACAAAGGGACCTGCAGCTTTTTATATCAGAGCATTCATTCATTCATTTCTTAACAGCTTCCATATTCTTAATTAAAAGTTTAGGCATCAGGATTCATGAACATCTTCATATGAGAATCAGATAGAAAAAAATGTGAGTACATAGTTTCAATTCTTTGAATAATTGAATGATGTTTTGGAATTCCTAAATACATTTAGAATAGATGGTCTCATCACTACATTACTAGATGACCCTGTAGTCACAACAAAATCAGTTTGTTTAAATAGACTAATATTGAATCCATACCTACATGTAACTGTGTGTTGTTATTGAGCTCAGTGTGTTTGTTTGCAGTTGAGCTCCTCCACAGGCCGTGTCCCGTTTCATTGCCTTCACCCTCAGCACCTGCAGTAGGTCCCAGCTGCAGCAGTGCAGTCACTGTGCAGTCCAGCTGAGGGAGGTTTTTGTACGGGTGTGTAGCACTGTGGGAACACACCACCACTGTGGTAACTCTGACAGTAGTAATCTCCTGCATCTTCAGCCTGGACTCCACTGATGGTCAGAGTGAAGTCAGTCCCAGATCCACTGCCACTGAAACGAGTTGGGATCCCAGACTGAAGCTTAATTGCATATTTGATCAGGAGTTTGGGAGCTTCTCCAGGTTTCTGTTGATACCAATATAGGGATTCATCGCCATCTGAGAACTTATACACTGCACTGCTGACTTTACAGCTCAGAGCGACTGTGTCTCCTGGGAGAACAGATTTCACTGCTGGAGTCTGAGTCACAGTATACTGTCCACTGGATTCTGAAAATAATAAATAATGTGGAAAATTGTAATTAATGAGTGAATTGAATTATGAAAACACATATTAAATGTCAAGGTTTTTTTCAGTCACTCCTGTTTAATTTCAACACTTAAACTGTATATTAAGAAATGTCACAGAAATAGATTTTTTTAAAAGTGTTTTTCTAAATGATTCTTACCCTGAGTGCAGATGACAAGTGCCCAGATGAAGATGCTGATAAAAGTCATTGTTGTTGTGGATTCTGTTGCCATGAAGGGCAGCTCTCAATCATGAAGTGTTAAACTCACAGGGCTATAAACACTCCCAGAGCACTGAAGCATGTGCTGCCAATGCAAAGTGTCTTTTCTATGCAAATTGTCTTCCTTGGCACAGCAGCCACTTGTAGCCCAGCAGTGGTTTGGTGCTGTGTGTTCTGAGAGAGCAAGATTAGCAGTTTAGCACGGTTAGGATGGGAAGGGTCAGACTGGCAGGAGAAACATGATGTGATTGGGATTGCTGTCAGTCTGGGGTTGTGTTGTAACAGCCTGTTTTATTACTGTGTCGTTACTTCATTCAATGAGTGCTGTTCTGGCTTTCTCTTTGGTAGTGTGCAGGATTGGGTCTGATGGTTTGAATGGAAATTGCTTAAGAATACAATGAAATACTATCTTATTCACTTGAGTTTGCTGAAGGATATTTAAGAATGTTTTAATAGAAATCATTTTAAAAATATGATGTTCAGGGAACTGTTTTACATTATGGAAATCAGTGGTGCTGTGTGTTTTGTAAAGCCCAAAATAACACACCCCTACAGATTGGGTTTGAACAAGTGCCTGTTTCCCTCTTGTGGTAAGTGTTAGTAACTGCAGTCTTTGCTGTTCAGGATCACTTTAATGAAGATGCAATCCCTTGATTTAAAATGTGTGCTCCACTTTCATCAGCCTCTCACAGTAAAAGTCATTGCAGGAGAAAGTGGAGTAATATATGGGACATGGGCATGAAGGGACAGACTGTGTGAGCTGATAAAAACTCAATTAGCTATCTGTATGATGATTTGTCTTTTTTATTTAGTTTTTTAACAACCGTGATGAGAAGATTTATTTAAAGTGAAGTCAAAGCCAAAAACAGTTTTGAGTTAATTTGAGGGTGTGTTTATTCACTGGTAGTGAGAATACAATGTAAAGATGCAATCAGCATAGTGGGGCAATGTGGGCACCTTCGAAAACATTCGTCCTTTCTGCTCCAGTCTACTCTGAATACTCACGCTGTCACTGTGTGGCCCTTGTCCCAGTTTGCTCACTTTGCAATGAAGATAATGAGGCTACATTAGAAAACATTCCTCCACATTGCTCGATGTCTTCTCATACAGACTGTTTGACTTCTCAAGCTGTCACTGTGGATCTCTGTTACAAGCTGTCACTGTGGATCTCTGTTACAAGCTGTCACTGTGGATCTCTGTTACAAGCTGTCACTGTGGATCTCTGTTACAAGCTGTCACTGTGGATCTCTGTTCCAAGCTGTCACTGTGGATCTCTGTTACAAGCTGTCACTGTGTATCTCTGTTTCAAGCTGTCACTGTGGATCTCTGTTACAAGCTGTCACTGTGGATCTCTGTTACAAGCTGTCACTGTGGATCTCTGTTACAAGCTGTCACTGTGGATCTCTGTTCCAAGCTGTCACTGTGGATCTCTGTTACAAGCTGTCACTGTGGATCTCTGTTACACTGCGTTCAGTTTGAGAATTAATCTTTTCTGCGGGACTTTGTCAAAAGCTTTCTGGAAATCTAAATAAACCATGTCGCATGCTTTGCAATTATCCATTGTTGATGTTGCATTCTCAAAAAAATCAAGCAGGTTAGTTAGACACGATCTCCCTTTCCTAAAACCATGCTGACCGTCTCCCAGGATATTGTTACCATATAGGTAATTTTCCATTTTGGATCTTATTATAGTTTCCATAGGTTTACATATAATAGAAGTCAGGCTTATTGGTCTGTAGTTACCTGGTTCGGTTTTGTCTCCCTTTTTGTGGATCGGTATTACATGTGTAATTCTCCAGTCTGCCAGTACAACCCCTGTGTCAAGAGACTGTTGCATGATCTTGGTTAACGGTTTGTAAATAACTTCTTTCATTTTTTTGAGTACTATTGGGAGGATCTTATCCGGCCCAGTGGATTTGTTTATTTTAAGAGCTCCTAGTCTCTTTAACACTTCTGCCTCTGTTATGTTAAAGTTATTTAAAATACAGGTCAACATGTGGGGCATGTTGTCCGTATCCTCCTTTGTAAAAACTTGTGAAAAGCAATCATTTAATATATTTGCTATTTTTGATTTCTTCATCTATGATTTTGCCATTTGCATCTCTTAGACTTTTAACCTCCTCTTTGAATGTTCTCTTGCTGTTATAATATTGGAAAAACATTTTGGAATTGGTTTTAGCCCCCTTAGCAATGTTCATTTAAATCTATCTCTCTTGGCCATTCTAACTTCCTTTTTTACTTGTTTTTCCAGTTCCAAATAGGAGGAGTGGCAAACACTGATGCAGCAGCAAAGGTCATTCAAAATGATCTAGACAGCATTCAGAACTGGGCAGACACATGGCAAATGGCATTTAATAGAGAAAAGTGTAAGGTACTGCACACAGGCAATACATTTCTACCACCTTCCTTTCTATATTGGTTAACTGTAGGTTCATTTTTATTTATTTTTTTTGTTAACACCACTGAGTCCCTTGTCCCTGTGCAACCACAATGTAGAAACATAGAGAATGTATGGGAATGGTCAATAAACATCACTGCTGTTTCTCTTAAAGCATGTTTATTTATTTATAATACTAGACCCTGTCTTAATACTGTATTACATTCTGAATATGAATATAGCTGAATTATTAATTGTAGATAATACTTAGAATACCAGATACATATTTAGCATTAAAAAGAGCAGTGCGGTATACTGTAATGATGCTCCAGTCAGTCTGCCCGGACTGCACCTGAACCATCTTAAAAACACGAAGCTTCTAATAAGCTAATTTGTAAAAGTTAGTAAAGAATTGTGCTAATATAACGAAGCTAAATTTGAACTCCTACCTGGAGCAACGAGAGAGGGCGAGAGGGCGGGGCAGAGAAGGAGGGGGAGACGCTGCTAGGCAACCGGCTCGTGAACATTCCACTCAGCTGAGCAGAGACCGTTAGGATTTAAAAATGCGAACGTTACGAGCGGCGTTAGGCGCTTCGTTAAATTAACACACAGTTGCTGGCATTTTAATTTTGAAGATAACCATATTTTAAATACTCAAATAGCACTGTAAAAAAATACTTTACTTCAGTTCCAGACCATTTTACAACAAATAAAAGGAAGTGCGTATTTATAATAAGTACATGTGTTATGATATTAAGACTAAACAAATGTGCTACAGTTTGGTGTATAATTTATTTATGTATTAAATGTTGTAAGTATTTCTTTTTTTAATATTGTATTGTTTTCACAAAATAACATCCATACATTATCAGTTCATCTGCTAGAGTAATCAAATCACAAATATTACTCGTCAGTAATTCATACATAGACACGCTGTTGTAACTTCAATTAGTTAAAATGTAAGGCTGGATTAAAGTTTAACCAAATAAATAAGTAAATACATTAATAACGACATGAAACAAAAATACGTTTTGGTAGCTCATACATAGGCCTATTTAAATTACAAAATGCGACCTGTTTTAGAAACTGATTTATATACTACATGCCATTTAAATCTAAATTATATTTGAAACTGTTTGAAAAACACGAAGCTTCTAATAAGCTCATTTGTAAAAGTTAGTAAAGAATTGCTCTAATATAACGAAGCTAAATTTGAACTGGTAGCTGGAACAACGAGAGAGGGCGAGAGGGCGGGGCAGAGATGGAGGGGGAGACGCTGCTAGGCAACCGGCTCGTGAACATTCCACTCAGCTGAACAGAGACCGTTAGGATTTAAAAATGCGAACGTTCCGAGCGGCGTTTGGTATGGAGGATAATTTGTGCCAAAATTTTAAATAAATAAATAAATAAAATTCAAAATAAATAAATAAATAAATAAATAAAAACGAAATAAATACATACAAATATAAATAAATAAATAAATATAAAACGAAATAAATACATAAATAAGTAAAAACTGAAATATGTTTAACAATTTATCTATTTATTTGTTTATTTTGTTATTTATTTACTTATATATTTATTTCTTTATTTATTCTGTTTTTTATTTCGCTTTTTATTTCGGTATTTCGTCTTTTCATTTTGGCACAATCTTTTCGAGCTACCGTCAATCATGCTCGATGGGGGGACAATAATTGAATCGGTGATCTCCTCTCTTTACCTGGTTGTAGTGCGGAGCAGTGATGGGCAGTTCGACTCTTTTTAGTGTCTCGATTCATTTGATTCTGTTCAGTTTGGTGAATCGATTCATTTCGTTCATTTGATTTACTGATTCAATGACACAAAACCAATCAGTGTAGACCGCATTAAGATTGTTTTCGTAGGTTTATTTGAACCGGAAAGAACGAGTCGTTCACGAACTGCACATCACAAAAGCTAGGGAGAATCTATATTTGGTTGACTGGGTTCATAAACATTAAATATAGTTTGAGAAAAATAATAATAATAAATATTTACAATCCTAGAGATAACATAACAGTTTGAACCATTAGCACTGTTTAGCCATCAGTATTAATCTAATTTAATTTCATCTTTAAAAAAAAAAAAAAAGTCAATTGCATTTCTTACGTGTTTTTTTATATATATTTGGAGTCACTCATTGTTTTTTACAACAGCAAAAAAGAGAGGCTCCACACACACACACACTGACACACCCACACACACAGACAGACAGACAGACACACACAGACACAGACAGACACACACACACAGACAGACAGACACAGACTCACACACACACACATATATAGACATACACACATGCACTCACGCTCACACACACGCACAAGCACACACACACACACTTACACGCGCACACACACAGACACCATACGCACACGCACACACACGCACACACATACACACAGACAGACATACACACACACAGACACACACACATACGCACACACACACTCACAGACAGAAACACACACTCACACAAACACACAGACAGAGACACACACAGACACAAACACACACATACACACTCACACACACACAAACTCACACTCTCACACAGACACACACACAGACAGACAGACACACACACTCACACACACACACAGACAGATAGACACATTCACAGAAACACACACACACAAACAGACAGACACACACAGACTCACACACACATATATAGACAGACACACACGCACACACACACACACAGACACACACAGACAGACACACACACACAGACAGGCAGACAGACACACACAGACAGACACACATGCACACACACACACATACGCATGCACACACACGCACTGACACACACACACACGCAGACACACACGCACACACATACACACGCACGCAAACACACACACATGCACGCACGCACACACACACACACAGACATACACAGACACAGAGAGACAGACAAACACACACACACAAACACACATACGCACTCACACACACACAGACACACACACAGACCCACACACTCACACTCACACACACACAGACACACACACAGACAGACTCACACACACACAAACTCACACTCTCACACACACACAGACACACACACAGACAGACAGACACACACACTCACACACACACACACACACAGACAGACAGACACATTCACAGAAACACACACACACAAACAGACAGACACACACAGACTCACACACACACACACATATATAGACAGACACACACGCACACACACACGCACACACACACACAGGCACACACAGTCAGACAGACAGACACACACAGACAGACACACACACACACAGACAGGCAGACAGACACACACAGACAGACACACACGCACACACATACACACGCACGCAAACACACACACATGCACGCACGCACACACACACACACAGACATACACACACACAGAGAGACAGACAAACACACACACACAAACACACATACGCACTCACACACACACAGACCCACACACCATACGCACACAGACACACACAGACACACACACACTGACACCAATGTAAAGTGAACACATTTATTCCTTTTAAAAATAAGTAAAATTTAACTGTCAGAAGTGGGATTTGAACCCACGCCTCCATTCAGAGACCAGAAAACACAATTCTTTGGAAAGAGAGAGTCCTTGAGTCTGGTGCCTTAGACTGCTCAGCCATCCTGACAAGCTGCCTTTATTACAGCAGAAAACCGTGTTATTTATTTCATCACAGACTAGGGTTTATTGAATGCTGTTAAGACTTGTTAAAAAAAGATACGGATTGAAGTCAACCCAAAAAAGTAAGATTATTTATTTCAATATCGTTATAGCTATAAACGATGCATGCATTTTACAATAGCAATTGCTATATGACAGTGACCAGTATCCCACGACCCTGGATTAAGAGTCTCATACTCTACCGACTGAGCTAGCCGGGCTGACTGGTGAAGGTTTCTTTCACTCTAACCAACTGAGCTATTAATTTGTGTTATTTGAGAAAATACTGGAAGTGACAACGACAGAACCCAAAGATTCTAAATATAATCCACTGGATGTCACCTGAAACAGCTTTGATGAGACAAAGTCGTATGACACAAACCCTAAGAATGTTATTCCAGATTCATTGTTGCTTAGAAACAACTGCAGCCTCCCTGCCTCAATACAAATAAAACAAATAAAAAAATCGAATTACATGTAATTAAAAATGAATGGTCTCATCCATCTGGAACGATTGGTTCTGCATTTATACAGTATCAACCTTAATCTGAGTTGAGAGGCTCCCAACCTGTGGAGGATTTTAAATGTGAGGGGATGTGAATAGAGTCAAATACATTTGCATTATATATATATATATATATATATATATATATATATATATATATATATATATATATATATATATATATATATATACATACACTACCGTTCAAAAGTTTGGGCTCACTTAGAAATGTCCTTGTTTTCCATGAAAACATACATGAAATGAGTTTGAGTAGGAAATATAGCAAAATGAATAGGGAATATAGTCATTGACAAGGTTAGAAATAATGATTTTTAATTGAAATAATAATTGTGTCCTTCAAACTTTGCTTTTGTCAAAGAATCCTCGATTTGCAGCAATTACAGCCTTGCAGACCTTTGAAGTAACTGTAGCTTTATTTTTTTAATTTTGTTTAATACTTTCTTATTTTATAACTGTAGCTTTATTATCATAATGAAAACCCATTACACATGACCACAGTTCTGTAACAAAATGACAATAACAAAGACGTTCCCATACCGGGAGTCGAACCCGGGCCGCCTGGGTGAAAACCAGGAATCCTAACCGCTAGTCCATATGGGAAGTTGGTTAGTAAAATCATGGACATGCAACAGTAGCTAGTATACAGCACAATGATTGGTAAAAAACGAAAAACTGATATTTCATTACAAAGACATTACAAGTGAAAGCAAACTTCAAGCCATTTATATTTATTCTCAATTAACACAAACTTCAATTGCTAAAAAAAAAACTATAAAAAATCTCCCTTTGTGCTTCTCGGAAGGCATACGATGGAGGGCGCACTGCAGTTTTTCAGTCTGGGGAATATTACAAATTAGGAGACTGTGCTTTAAAATACACATGTAGAGCGGGCGTCTCTGTTACAAAGACTTGTCACACTGTATGTATCTCCATAATGCGTTGGGACTAAATACACAGATACATTAAAACTATTTGGAGAATGCGGGCATCGATCCCGCTACTTCTCGAATGCTAAGCGAGCGCTCTACCATTTGAACTAATTCCCCTTGAATTGTGCCAGCGATTCTCATAGGCTACATCGCAGCTTGATACGAGCAATTCATATTGGATTTTTTATTGGCAATGTAGTCTGCCATTTGCAAATTCAAAAAATAAATAAATTAACTAAACAGCAAATATTTCGACTAGAGGTATGTTTTCAATTTCTTCAAAAAGTAGTCTCAGCTCATTGATTTAGTCGCTTTAAAATCCACCTCTGTGTTCCGATGCAGCAGCGCTGTGTGCTGTGGCTCAAGCTTGTTTGACGAGGCAGGCAACGTAAAAATGCCAAAACGTGCTTTTGTATCACACGACAGACTTAAGGTCTGCTTTAACGGCTTGGCTGTCTTGGGGGCGACGGTCTGCCAATAAAAGTTAAGACTATATTTGCAAGGATCATTTCTAGAGTGAAATACGTTTTGAAGGGATTAGTCTCGGTATCCACCAGGAGGAGTGGGAGTGTTTTCTTTTCAGCACCGAGCTGACAATGAGTGTGTAGGTATTTATTTGTGAATAAACTATCTTGCTTCTACGATGGGACCAAGAACCTTACATCCGCAATCTAATGATGGTCCCACCCCAGAGAGACTTTGTCTTGACTAGGGATTAATATAATTTAAAAACAAACTGCGATGGTTCCACTGGGGATCGAACCCAGGACCTTCTGCGTGTAAAGCAGACGTGATAACCACTACACTATGGAACCTGTGTAATTTTAAACCAAGAGCGCTTTCCATGATTTAAGATGCTTTCGAGAGACAGAAAATTGGAATTGGCAGCCGAAACTCAGGGATAAAACTGCCTGTGATCAAAGTGGGCAGAAAAGTTGCATACTTTGCATAACGTATTTGGGAAAAAAGAAAACGGATCATCTCTGATTTGCAACGTTTCCATGGTTCGGCCCGGCCACTGCCGTGTGACTGGTTAAAACGATGAGTTCAGTTTTTTTTCTGCTGCTTGGTAATTCAGTCATGAGGCAGCTGTAGCAGAGTGGCGCAGCGGAAGCGTGCTGGGCCCATAACCCAGAGGTCGATGGATCGAAACCATCCTCTGCTAGCTTGTTTTTCTTCTGTTAGCAAAGTGGATTTTCTAATATATTAACTGAAGGCAAGACTTTGTGTTATTACATTTCAGTTTATAGTGTGTATTTCGTAAATGTTAATGTGTAGAAATGGCAGGTACGCATCTTACCTGCCTCTACCCATAGAGGACCAATACATAAAAAAAAATCTGAACACAAGGTGTGTTTTTGTAATCTGATACGTTACATCTAGACTTAACTGTTACGGTTAACACAATTAGAGTATGTTATCATAACAATAGAGCTAAAAGAACATTTAAATAAATGCCAGTTAAATATGAGCCAAAAATGACAAAGTAGCCTCAGATTAGGACAACGGCACTATCGGTTAACTCTGTTTTTTAGTTCAAAATAATACAAAACAAATATCGTTTTGTTATTTGCCGAAACCCAGGATCAAACCATGGACCTTTAGATCTTCAGTCGAACGCTCTCCCAACTGAGCTATTTCGGCTTGACAAGACTAATGTTTCGAGATAGCATTCTTTTTGGCAATCGCCTTTTTGTCAATCCAGTAAACCTGTGAATTATGAGAAACGTTCAACAGCTCGGCAACACCATAATAGAATCCGATGCCTTACAAATGCGTTTTGAAACTCTTAAGTTTTCTCCCAAATGCGGTTCTCAACAAATGTTTTGTTTTGTTTTTTTTGTATTCCTTCCAGAGTAAGTCCAAAAGGCAAACACTGGAACTGGCTGCCTGAAAGTGCAGCGCTTGAACTGCCTCAACAAACGCTTAGCTCTAAAACGTGTACATTGAAAGTCTATTAACATCTTTAACACAATCATAATCCACAGGGTGATCAATAAAGTGACTGCTGGCTTTGTTTAAATATTAACAAGATGTTTTCAGGATTCACACGTATTCTGAACAAGCACAATAGAATATGGTAGTGAAAGGACAAGCAAATAACAGGTTTATTGGCTCTGGTCTTGTATCATCACCCTGACTACTGTCCGTAAGAAAGTGGCATTAATAAAAACGTCATTATGCAAAGTTCCCAATGCGCAAATACGCAGCATATTTAAACTTCTTCACAATCTTAAACCTTCCCAAAATGAATTTAAAATACTTACTGACAGGTACGGCCCTTTCCCAATGTAACACTCTGCTTTGTTTGAACACCAACGATGGGTGGGATATTATGTAGTAAACCACAATACTATTGTTCCCACTTTCTTTAGTACTACCAAAAATGCTAACCCTGGCACCCCTAGTGGCCTAATGGATTAGACACTGGCTTCCTAAACCAGGGATCGTGGCTTCGAATCCCATCTGGAGTGAAATGGTATTATTAAAACGAACATTCTTATCATATTTTTTTCTTGGCATGTGATATTTTGTAGATCTTGTTATCTGCTATGTCCGCTCACGCTAGGCACTATGTGCTTGAGTGCTGTAGCAGCAGCCATGAAGTAAGTTCGTTTTTCAGTTTAAATAAATATCTGTTTTGTTTTTGTGTATGGGTGTTTTGAAAAGATCAGTTACATAGCTACGTATTTTGAAATAAAGATGTATTCATTATTATGAACGTTGGCAGACAGGATATTGTATTTATATTTCCCACGTGTGCTTGCCTTGTACAAATCTGATAGAGTTTCAACAAAGGCGTTTGACTTCGGTTCATTATTTAGACTATACTGCCATCTACAACATTACTGCGGGTGTCGTTTGCTTCTTTTGACAATAATATGGATGTTTTCACGGAAAACCGTGAGAGCATGTAGTCGTGGCCGAGTGGATAATGAACAAAAAGAACTGTCAGCACTGGGATTCGACCCCAAAAAAGAACTGTCAGCACTGGGATTCGACCCCAAAAAAGAACTGTCGAAGTCTGATGCTGTAATAAATCACCTGGTGTGTGTGTGTACTTATTATTTTTCTGTTTATATTAAGGAGGGCGACCTTTTTCATCGCATTCTTTATGGGATCACAAGGAAATTCCCCTTACATAAAGAAAATATACGACAAACAGAGCGATCGCTTCACGGTTAGAAACAAATCAGCACAGCCTGTTAGCAAATTAACTTTATCAAAAAACCACAAAGAAATCACATAAATGTTACAGATATATTTCGTAGACAGAACAGTTGTAATATAATTGAGTACATTTCTAAACAATCCGCTAGCAACAGACACACCATTTATATTAAACAAATTATTTATGTTTTAAAACA